>NW_022987791.1:208634-338578 GCF_902827165.1 Trematomus bernacchii | reverse complement strand
CCTCTCCTCCTCCCCCCATTCGTTCCTCTCCTCCCCCCCTTCGCTCCTCTCTCCCCCCCTTCGTTCCTCTCTCTCTCCCCCTCTCCCCCCCCCATTCGTTCCTCTCTCTAACCCCCCCTCTTCTCCTCTCTCTCCCCCCCTTCCTCTCTCTCTCTCCCCCCCTTCGTTCCTCTCTCTCTCCCCCCCTTCTCTCTCCTCTCTCTCTCTCCCCTCCGGTACACAGCACCGTCAGACGTAGTGTGGAGTTGCATTAGGTAACGCGAGATACGGCTGATACTTGCGCATTAGTTTCTGTCATGGATCAGTATCAACAGTCCTGCCAGTAACGTTTCTATATGATCAATACTACTTTAGTTATAGCCTGATATATGATAGCTAACTTTACAATGTTGTGATGTGACCGACGTTAGCTAACATGAACTGTAGCTAACGCCGGTCACTCACCAAGACAGCTGCCCTGTTCTCCACTGGTTCTCCTCACACCACAGCTCCATTTCTCTCCGATGGCCGTTATTCCTTCTAATCCTTGGCTGCTCCTGGGGCCTGTACTACGAAGCCGGATTTTCCTAACCTGGATATGTTGGAGTTAGCCGGTTGGCCCAATCCAAAACATACGCGCTCTCGCTAAGCTGTACTACGACGCTGGTTATCAAGTGGATCGCTCAAGCCAGCCGTGTCCTATCTAGTTAGGTGCGCGTTCACATGAAAGGGGTGGTATTTGGAGCATTCGACCAATCTCAAACATGGACAAGTGTACTGACAGCGCAGCGTCATACTTCCTGAATGAAAAGTGAACTTTAATATTAGACAATTATGAAGACGTTAAACTTTAAACATCCATGACTTAAACACTTTATCCAGGATAAAAGCCACAAAGCTGCACCTGCAAGGTGAATGCAGCTGGTAAAAGAAAAAGCGTTTGAATGCGTACATTAACAGGTTTATGATATCACTGCCCCGTCTAAGACACGAGTGGATCTGACTTTAATTAGGAGAATTTGACTCGAGTGTTTCGTCAACTTAATGTGTTGCTTAAAATAATACTTCTGCATACAGTATGTGACACTGTGAGTGTTGCACGGCCAGATACGGCTCAAGAAGCTGACTCAAATAAGGAAATATATGATACATTATGATGTGATATGATATGAATGATAATGGGACACATCGCCGTCTGCACTCACAGTGCCGCGGACTGTACTTAATGTTACTCTGATCCGGTTACTTATGTTGTGGCAGATATTTAAGTAAGCTTTCTTAACGCTAATGTTATAATAGTCAGATTGCTCTGAAGATGGGAGGGGATATTCTATTCATTTCACGTTCACACAGTCAGTTGATTTTTGCCGGCCGTCTTTCCTGCAACGGCAGTTTTTCTGTATTTCCTCTATCCTGTTATATGACTTGATAGCTTTAAACTCCGCACACGAAGCTCTGATTGGTCAGCAGGCGGTGCTTTCACTGAGTTGATCTCTTAGCCTGCAACCAAACCTCCTCCCGAGGAGGTTAGCCGCTCAGCATAAGTTACCATGGAGATCTAGCCCGCTAAAAAGAGAACCAGCGTCGTAGGACCGGAAAGCCTGAGTTTTCCCTGAAGTCAGCCGGCTAAGCGACAATCCGGCTTCGTAGTACAGGCCTCTGGTCTCTTGGACGCCTAGCAGGCTCATAATTATAAGGTTGTGGTCCGTCATATGCATTCGAATATACATTTCAACCTCTTCTGTGTCAAAAGTAGCATTGTGATCCATGTTTATTAATACGTTAGACCGGCCGCTCTCCCTCATGTGACGTCACACGCGGGTGGTCTTCTTTTATGCGGAAGTAAAAATGTCTTACAGAAACCACGCCAGATGTCACTGTAGTGTTTATTTATGTATATTGTTTTGAAAATCTAGTGTATACATCATTTTCCTACACATTTATTCACTGGGGTCTCTAACCTGCAAGTTGCTCTTTAAGGAAAAATCAAACTGCATAATTCACTCTGAACCTCCTAAAAACCTCAAATTCATCTTATATTCTCCATCATGTGTTTTAAATAAATGACATTATAAACACATGAATACAATAATTAAATATTTTTATTAAAACTATCAAACACTGACAAATATGTTCAGTTTTAGCTGTTTCTCACATTTGTATGAAGCTACATGATGCTCATACTGACTGAGGAGTTTAAACTGAAGATGATTTTGGATGTATGGCTCCACTATTTCTGAAATAAATATTCTCTGTCTATTTTTTATCACATTTCTTCTAAATTCATCCCGACATATTTGTCATATTTGTAAAGTGTGTGATCTTGAGTTGAATCAGTTTCAGTGGGTTTGTATTAGTCTGGCTGCACATCATGAGTTAGTGTAGATGGAGCAGAGGTTCAGATGTGAAGTCTCCACTTTTTATTGAAGGTGAAGCACGTTGTCTTTCATATTAATGAGAGCTCTTTTCTCTTTCTGGATCTTACAGTTTTTAACCTGTCAGGATGTCCACTTTATAAACTCCTACATTCTTACTTCTCCAGCTATAAACAGATTATTGAACCTTGAATATTTTAAGCTGAAACTTTGTTTTTCTAAACTTACATCATGTTTTCTTTATTCAGTCTGGAGGGCTGCAGTTTGTCAGAGATCAGCTGTTCTGCTCTGATCTCAGCTCTGAAGTCCAACCCATCACATCTGAAGATCTCTGAACCTGAGTCTCAACGCTCTGCAGAATTCAGGAGTGGAGCTGCTGAGAGATCTTCTGGAGAGTCCAGACTGCAGACTGGAGGATCTCAGGTCAGTTCTCCATCTTTAACTTCTGTGCTGAGATGAATATGTGAGAGTTGTGTTGACTCTGAGCTGCAGACATCAGGCTGATATGATCCTGATCCTCACGGAGTATCTTGATGCTAAAGTCTGTTTTCTTCTTCTGTGGTTTCTTTCCCTGACAGTGGCAGAGCAATGTTCAGCTTTAAATGTAAACATTACAATAAGAATTATACTCTGCATAATTCACACTGAACCTCCATCAAGCTTCATTTTACTACATTATATAAAAGACAAAGGAGTACAATTAATAAGTATTTCCAATCAAACACAAAACATATATTCAGTATTTGCTTCTTCCAACATTTTTATGAAGCTAAAAGATGCTTATACTGACTGAATAGTTTAAACTACCATGTGATCATGTGTTCTTTATTCAGACTGAGGCGCTGCAGGTTGTCAGAGATCAGCTGTTCTGCTCTGGCCTCAGCTCTGAAGTCCAACCCCTCCTACCTGAGAGATCTGGACCTGAGAGAGAACAAGCTGCAGGATTCAGGAGTGGAGCTGCTGAGAGATCTTCTGGAGAGTCCAGACTGCAGACTGGAGACTCTCAGGTCAGTAAGGGGTCGACTCTCTGCTGGTTCAGCAGTATTGTATTAAACACAGGGAGGTGGAGGTGTTCCTCTCACTGGGGAATCTCTCCAGTCCACCTTCCAGGCGTAGCCTAGCTTAGCACAACAAATCATGGATGTTACCATTTGTCTGCAGTTTCTCCTTTTGTTCATCTTGTGTTTCTTTACTTTCATTATTCAAGCAATATAATACAAGCTGACAATGCAACGCCACATTTCAGTCAGGAGCAACTCATTAACAGACAAATGGGATGTTACAGTTAAAAAGGAAGTCTGTTTGTTTTTCTATGTTCCTGGACTAATGCCTAGTGAATTCTCTAATGCAGCTGAGAGCTGTGCGCAGTCAGTCGTAGTGTTTGCAGAGAAGATATGATGTGATGTAAAGCATTGGATCAGTCAGGACTCTGAAGCTGACTAACTCAAAGAACAAACTATTATTTTAACTTGATCTCAAACTGTTGGATTGTGTTCATCCCTGCAGGATCAATGACGAGCCAATCAGAGCCAAGATACAGAAGAACTGTGAGTACTGAACCATACCCTCCATTCATCAAGATATTGTACAATACATCTGATCTTAAAAGGTATTTATAGTACAATAATTATTATAGTTTTATTATTATTGTTCTCTGTCACCTCTTCTCTCCATCAGGTGACTCCGATGTGGAACAGGAAGTGAAGACAGACAGAAAGGTGAGAGAGGAGCAGTTGAGAGTTGAAGCTAGAACTTAACTTGATTTCTAATAAAATAAATAACTTTGTTTGTTCCAGGCTCCTGAATCCTTCTCACCTGAACACACAACTGAGTCTTCATACAGGTAATCCTATAACATGACCAAATATTATTTTAAACACATTGAAAATATATATTATTTAATTGTGTTTAATTTCAAGTCTTTCACCTTGAGGTACTGCATCCAATCTCTTTCCAGCAGACATCAATAAGATAATGCCTCTGTGTGTAGGATTGTTTTCTTGTACCAGTCTAGATCCTCGCTGGACTAGACATTTTGTTAATTTAATGAAAATGTGTTTACACACATTCTGATGCATGTGGACACATCTTCAGTGATGCTCCTGTAATCATCAGGTGTTTCAGATCTTTCAACAAACCCTCCTCCAGGTCAGACTCCAGCTGGATGAACACCTGTCAGTCAGAACACAGGCCAGTGAAGGCTTGTTGTAGTAACTTGTCTCTTGTGTGTCTACAGGTTCAGGTGTCCTGGTCCAGGTATGTTCCAGTGTGCTTCGACTGGCCTGGTGTTCGTCATGGCTCAGAAGGCGGAGCTTCTGTACAGGGCGGCCACTTGGGATGAGAGCCTCCTCCAATCAGCTGGCAAGCAGGCAGCAGGGCCGCTGTTCGACGTGAAGAGTTCTGATGAAGCTGCCGTCTGCCAGCTCCACCTGCCACACAGCGAGACAGAGGATGGTAAAGACATCTGCAGTGTTAACAAATACACTTATATAATGTTTAGCACCTTATACCATCCACTACTGTTCAAAAGTTAACTAGTTTAACAAAGACAATAAGACTGTTAACCACCAGAACTGTTGAAGCAAAATCTGTTAAACACACCTGAACAGTTGAAACAACATCCCTAATATTCATCTGGCTGCTACTTAAACACATATTTAAAAATTATTTATCTATTTACCTATATCCTATTTCAATAACTTGCATATAGACTCTTATTGCACTATTTCACTATTTCACTTTTTTAAACTATTTCTTTTTGTATTAGTATTTACTATTTACTTGCACTATATTTTTCTGTGTATCTGTGTTTTGTGTTGCTCTGTTGGAGAAGCCTGTGACACAAGATTTTCATCGGCACAACTGCACTGTAGCTATGTACGTATGACTAAATAAAGAACCTTGAACCTTGAACCTTGATATAGATAATTCAGACACCAAATCTGTTCTTTACATTCAAAATAGTTGTGTCCCCAAAAGAAGAGAATGAAATGATTAAAACATCCATTTAGTGGATGTGTTTCATGACATCATTATTGAAGCATACGATGCAATGCAGCTCTAAATACTGAGTTGGATTTTCTTTGGGTCCTCTGCAGTCTCCTCACTGGATATTAAAGACATTTAAACTGTGACCTGTCAGTCCACAGCATGTTTAGCTGCTAACAGTGCTAACTCAACGCTAACTCTCACTCTCAGCTAGCAGTTTGATTAATTATGACTTTGTTATCCATCTCTTGCTCTTTCTGCTCTTTACATTGTCAGTCTGGCTGAAGCATGTACAAAACAAAACGACAGACAACAACATTTATAAGTTAGACTTTCTACGCCCTAAAAGCTTTAGAGAACTCTTCACACATCTAGAGAATCACTCAGACATGAGACCGGACACAGTCAAGCTGCTCTGGCTGCAGATTACAAACATTTCAGCAGTCTTGTGAATGAGAAATAATTACGCACGCTCACATCCAGAAAGATCACAGGGGGACGGAACAATAATTAAACATTACAAATAAAAGGTGAAGGATAAACTGGTACATCCCAGTGAGGCTCCAAGTGAATGACATTAGATGAACATTAGCTCTGAGCTAAAGTGGTGTGACATTGAAGATGATGAAGCTGTGTTAGCAGCAATGCAACAGATGACCAGCTCTTTGCTCCACAGCGCTGCTCCTGGACGGCCTGTTGTCTGTCGTCCACATCACTGATGAAGGCCTGAGCATCTTGGAGCCGCTGGAGGTCACACACACTCACGTGGTGGTGAAGGTGCTTCACCTCTCTCCTTTGGCCTTATCATCGATAAATTGAGAAGGCTTCTAAAGTGGCGAATAAAGGGAAAATTCTGCTGTTCCTACGACCCCCGGGCCGAGTGGAACAAATACTGGATGTGTTTCTGCTGCAGAACAACGTCCTTGAGGAGGAGGTAATGTGCTCACCATCAGCCTAAATGCTTGTTTTAAACCACAGCTGTTTCCACAGAGAAGTTGTGGCCCCAGGCTCCCTACTGAATAGAATAGAATTGGAGGGATGAAACCCTCTTTAAAGGTCACACATAAATGCACGGTGGGGGGTTGTCCAGTGCCTTGCTCAAGGGCACCACGGCAGGGCAGGAGGTGAACTGGGACCTCTCCAAGTAGCAGTCCACACTCCATTTTTAGGTCTGGTCGGGGACTTGAACCAGCGACCCTACAGCTCACAGTCCAATCCCCTACTTTTTTTTTATTTTTTTTTTTATCTTTTATTATCAAAAATAGACATTTAACAGTTCATCACAATTACATAAAGTACTTTCTGCATATAATGTATGAAACGCCATACAAAAAATGACATATACTGTCATTATTTCACTGAAAAGTAGTGTGTCTTTATGTCACTTTTCAAAGTTGAAGCACCAAAGCTCCCTCCTCATCCATCTCAATTAATTTGCTGCCATTTACAAAATCCTCACAAAATATGTCCTTTTTCACATGTATGAGAACAAGGTTTATGTCCCTTTTTGTTGTCCTCTTCATTATGTGCCACACGTCAGACATTTAACCCTCGAAATGGGCAATGTTCCTCCTTATCTGGACCGCACGCCTGGCGTGGCTCAGAACATAGGTTTAACAGATTCACATTGCATTCCTCCTTCTTCTCAATCACACCAAACAGCCACAGCTCCTTCCAATCCATTTCTCTCACATACCATTCATTCCAACATCTACCAATTAACTCTTTCATCCTTCCAAAAAAAACACCAAGCTCTCTACATTCAACAAACTCATGCAAAACATGTTTCAACCTGGTCTCTACAAACATCACCTCTCTCTCAACAGTTTCCTCAAAATGACTAATTATCAGATTGTTAAACACCCTATTATGTCTCAACAAAAAAAATCAAAATGTTCACATTCAATACTGTTCCATTTAATTTTCACATTCTCCCACATTCTTCTACCAGTCAGACCTTTCCCAACACTCGTCCATACTCTCTCTGATGCAGGTCTCCTAATAACATCCCCTTTTAAACCATTTATACATAATTTTTTGTTTTAACATCTTCTATTTTAACATTGACATCCTCTTTCCCCACATATAAATCAACACACTCTCCTTTCCTATAACGATCTCACTCTCAATCATTGTTAACCATTCACTCGGCATTCCATCTTTGATTTCTTCCATCATTCGTTCAGCTGTCCCTGGATACATCACTTCATCTATTTCCCTAACCTCATCCACTATCACCTGTGCCTTCATAAAGCCTGGTACATACTCTAAAACTAAGTCCTTAACCCTCCTCATCCCCGCTCTCCACATCGGCAGATTGAATAAGGAACACTGCTCATGAGTTGATCCTTGGGTTAAGGAAGATCGGCTGCTCCCACACCTGCTGCACATTCACACACTCATACCTAACACACTTCAAAAACTCACCCCATGCACTCATTACTTCCTTGATAAGCACTCAAACCTGTCAACATCCCCTTTCTTAGCACCATAAAAATAGCACTATCACCACATCCTCCACATTTATTTATTTGTTCCTTTAAGAATATTTTTCCATAACTGATCTTCCTTATTTCCCAAATAGCGAACCATCATTTTAATCCTAATTGCTTAATTTTCCTTCTTAAGTTTATCAGCTGTAAACCTCCATCCCTACACTCATTTTCTAGCACTTCTCTAGCTATCCTTACCCCACTCCCATCCCATATGAACTCACTAACTATCTTATCTATTTCATCACTACACTATCCGGCACATCTAAACCGTCATTATATAAAGTGCCCTACTCATGATTAACCCATTCACTACAGCTATCTTCCCCCTCAACTTAAAGCCCCCTCATCTTCCAAAACTCAACGTCTCACTATTCCATTAATTAACTCTACATACTGTCTGTCCCTACCCTCCACTACTTTAATCCCTAAATGTGATCCCACTCACACACCCTAAAATAGTCCTATTTTCCTTCAACCCTATATCACAACTCTCATCCCTCACCTGTCCTATGTACATAATCTCTGATTTATCTAAATTCACCCTAGCTCCTGCTGCACCCTACCATACAAACTGACTGTCTTCAACACTTCCCTTACCTACTTTCCCTATCTTTAACTGTATGGTGGTGTCGTCTGCATATACTTAAACTCAAACTAACACCCCCCCTCCTGGCACCCTCCACTCCCTTTTATAAACCTGTTTTGCAGCAGCAGAGTCGCGAGGGGCTCGGCTGACAGCGCGTACAGCATTGCTGAGAGAGGGCATCCTTGCCGGACCGACCTCCCTAACTTAAACCACATTGGTTACCTACCCCATTAATTTTAACGCAACTGACTGCACTACTATAAATCCTCCTTACCCACCCTATTAATCTTTTCCCAAATCCTGCCTTCTCTAACACTCTATACAAAAATCCATGACTAACCCTATCAAAAGCTTTATTTAAATCTAAACTAACTACTATCCCACCTATACCCTCCTTCATGTGACTAATTGTGTCCCTAATACTACTAATAGTGTCACAAATATCTCTCCCTGGAATACTATACGCCTGTGTGTTTCCCACTACTGATTTTATAACCCTCTTAATTCTATTCGCTAACACCCGTGCTAGCACTTTATAATCCGTGTTTAACATACTAAGTGGTCTATAGTTTTCTAATTTATTCCTATTCCTTTTTAAAACAATATACTAATAATCCCTGTAGATATACCGGCCGGCAATTCCTCCCTCTCCGCCAGGCTCCTGTACATTTTAAGGAGTATTGGCGCCAGCCCCTCCTTAAACTCTATATAGAACTCAGACGTCAGACCATCTATCCCTGGACTCTTATTCCTACCTAACCCTGCTCTTGCTAACTCTATCTCCCCTAGTCCTATCTCCCCCTCACACATTTCCCTACCTTCATCACTCAAACCTAGCTTCCATACTATCTATCACCTGTTCTAAGCTCTCCCTATCAATCTCCTCAGCCTCAAAATACTCCCTATAAAACTCTCAACTCTCTCAGCAATCCCTACAAAATCTGATATTATTTCTCCTCCTTTCCTTCAACCTGCTCTATATTATTCTTTCTCTTGCTTTACTTTCTCTAATGCCAAAAAAAAACCCTGTACTTTTCTCTCCTTCAAACCGCATACCTAGCCCTACTTCTAACTATAGCCCCTCTACATTTTCTCTTCTCTATCTCCCCCAGCTCATCCTTCAAACGACTATACTCATCCAGATCTCTCCCTATTTCATATCTACCCTTTGAGCCTCTAAATGTAAACTCTTCTCCTAACCTTTTTCTCTTTCTCTCTCTTTCTTATTTTATTCCTATTTGGGATCAAAATCCTATACTTATCCCTTTTATTTCATTTTTAATCCCCTCCCAACACACCCCCCACATCCTCACCATTCAAACCTCCCCTTTTTTCCATACATTTCTCTCACTTTAACTTTATATCCATCATCCTTCAGCCAGACAGGCATTTAGGCACCACACTCCTCCTCCTCTTCCTCTCATCACTGTTCCAATGTCAGAACCTACAAGATGTTATGATCACTCATGGCAGTCATTCCTATACTCAATCTGCCAATTTTCTCCCCTAAATTACTCCACACTAAATCTATTCTACTCTGTTTTAATATCCCTCCCACCACTTGATTCCTAGAAAAAACCCGCTCCCTACTGTTCCTTTCCCTCCACACATCCTGCAGCCCAATTTGTCCCCATTATTGTTTGAGAGCACCACGTGATGAATCACTATTAAAACCCATATTTAACAGAACATCCAGTTTCGAACACCACACATTAAAGTCACCAACAATCATACATTTTCCCCCACATTTACCCTCCAACCCTTCAAAAAACTCCCTCCTCCTTCTAACCTCATTCGGTGCATATACGTTAACTAATCTAAAAGTTTCCCCCAGTACACTCGAACAGTTATCCCAACCATTCTCCCAACACCATCATCCTCAACTTTCCTTAATTCGTTACCACCCCTGCTTTAATTATATTGCCACCCCTCTAGCACCCACACTCCCATTATTTACATACATTTCTCCCATCCACTCTTTCCTTACATCCTCCACACACCTCTCATCCCAATGTGTCTCCTGCAAGCATATAATGTCTGAGTCACAATTATTAAGGGCCTGCTCTCTCCGGTCCTTGGACCTCAGCCCATTTCCATTGAAGGAGGAAATTGTCACCATTACCAGTGTTATGAAAGTTTGTAATTGTATTCAATTCTATTCATTTTTTTTCCAGACCACTTTGTAGCTCCTCCTGACGTTTTCACCCGTCTTTTCTCCACCTCCTTATCCTTCTCTACTTTCCTCTTTGCATTTAGCCTGCTGGATTCTCTCCTTATTCCTCTGCTCTTTATCACAGCGTTTGTCTCTCCGAAGATCTTCCCCCCCAGAGGTCCCATCATCTCCACCTCTTCTCCATCAGACTCGTTCTCCTCGTAGTCTCCTCCCTCCTCCATGTCAGACACGACCGAACTGACCTCCATTTCCTCAGCAGTCTGTCCCCCGTCTCCACCATCACCTCCTCCATCTCCTGCTCCCTCTCCTCCTTTCCTCTCACCGACAGCTCCTCCTCCAGCATCAGGTTTAGCTTCCACATCCGCATCAGCATCCGCATCAGCATCCGCACCCGGATCAACATCCACATCAGCATCCGCCTCAGTATCCACCAAACCCTCACCACTCCTCGCAGCCTTTCCAGCATCCATAGCAGCAGGAACACCAGCAGCTGGAACAGCAGCAGCATTGGCTCCACTACTACACGCACCTCCGTAGTCTGCTTTCCCCTTCTTCCTCCCTCCGTCTCCTCCATCGTCAGCGGCAGCCGTATCAGCGGCTCTCTTTGCAGCAGCAGCAACAAATATAGCCGCAACAGCAGCCACAGCTTCTTTGTTAAACTGCTCCCAGCCTCATCACTTCTGCCCTCTTCTTTCACTCTCTTCCTGACTTCCACCCTCCTCTTCCTCAATTCATTCTCAGCTGTTTTTTCCGCACTGGGCACTCTTCTCCCCCTGGCTCCACTCGCCCCATCTTCCCGAGCCACACAGTCCCGGGCATAGTGTTCCCTGCTTGGCACAATTTATAGCATCTGAACTCAGGGCATTCTTTATATTAAATGCCCTGGCCTTATGCACAACCTGCCGACCGGCACTTGTTTATCATGGATCACCCTGAAGTACTCCGGCCGGACCCTCGAGAGTATCAATCTGGTTGAGTACGGGAGTGACGTTACTTCCTTGTTGAACCTTCACCCGCAGGAACCTCGTCCCATCAGCAACCTTTGTGCCTGGCCACACTCTTCTCTTTA
Source organism: Trematomus bernacchii (assembly GCF_902827165.1). Taxonomy (NCBI): domain Eukaryota; kingdom Metazoa; phylum Chordata; class Actinopteri; order Perciformes; family Nototheniidae; genus Trematomus; species Trematomus bernacchii. The sequence goes on along the minus strand of NW_022987791.1, from coordinate 326,913 downwards.
TTGCCGAGGACAGGCAGAACCCCCCACATTGCCAATCTACCTTTAATTGTGGTATCCAAAATGTAAGCCGGTATGTTAGGAATGATACTGTAAGTTCTTTTATCATACAGTCTCTGCCCCGCACCATGGCTCCGTTTATCCTTATCCCATCCATTATTTTATTTTTTTCCTTTTTCATTCAGCCATTGCCACTTTCATATAGGCCATCTCCTTTCACCCTGCAACCCCATCACCTCTCCACATTCTTTTTTTAACTCCTTTTAGCAGATCCATTACATCCAGTGTACCACTGCTTTTCCGCTTTCCACCGCCACCACCACAGTAAGCTCTCTTTTATATTTCTCCTCTTCCACCACCCTCTCCAGCTCCTCTCTCCACCTCTTTTTGTTCCCCTACTCCTGTTTTTCCATTTTGTCCGCTCGTATTCTCGTTGTCATTGTCCTTTCCTTGTTCATTCACAGTTTTTCCATCCCTCTCCACACTCCGCTGTAATGTGTCAATGTCCGTGATCCGTGACGCAGTTGATAAAGCCATTCCAGTTTTCGTTGCCAGTATATCCATCAAAAAGAAAAACACACAGGTCGGGGGAAACCCCCAGACAGCAAAGCTGTTTGGGGGGGGGGAACTACGAACAAAAAAAACAAACTATACGTAGGACGAAACAAACGAGAATCACACAAAAACAAACAATTCACTTCTCTCCTTCCGGGACCAAACACGCACGTAGGCTCTCAGTCCAATCCCCTACTGACTGAGCCACTGCCGGACTATTTTAAAGCTTTATACCCCAAATCAGCACTTTTGAAACAGGAAGTGAAACAGAGGGATTTGAGCCATGGCTAGAATGGGTGATCTGTTTGGTATTTTGAGCAAAACACTTCATAGACATGTTTTTTAAATATTTTTATATATCTGAGGCCTATGCTATTGCCTAAAAATAGCATGATAGGTGACCTTTAAATATACTAACTACTTGACACACAATATTGATATTTAATAATGATTTTGTTGATGTTTGTATTGCTTCCACTGTTCCCATTAGTGTTTACTTCCTGTTTTGATCTTGAGCTGCAGATTTCTCCTATTTTTAAGGTCAGCTTGATGTTTGTTTGTTGGTGTGTTTCTCTTCAGGGAGATACAGGAGATGAAGGAGACATCGGAGAACCTGGACCACCCGGACTTTATGTAAGACAACTACATCTACAAAAAGTATTAATCAGAATCAGAAATGCTCAATTTATCCATGAGGGGAAATGGATTTTGTTACAGTTGCTCCATTTTTAAATATCTTCAATATCTACAGGGTAATTTTATAAAAGCTGAAGTACCAGGCTCCTCCAAAAGTGAAACAGAAATATATATATAACACATAAAACACAAAAATACGGCAAGAGGAAACAGAAATAATAATAATAGATACAATTTGTATAGCACCTTTCAAGGGACCCAAAGCCGCTTTACATGGTGAACAAACAAACAAACAACAAAAGGGGCAAATAATAAAGTGACCAAGTGCAAGTAAATGCAGGAGAAGTCAACTTTATACAGGGAAAATAGAATAAGAAAAGATAAGATTGATATCAATTCTTAAAATGTCAATACTAGAGGAGATGCATTGAATTCCTTTATTGTCAAAAATCAATCCTGTCAGTACATATCCAGAAACCAACAAGCGATTACAAAAAACTAACTCAGATGTTATTCTTTCTTTTCATTCCAGGGAGCCAATGGGAATCCAGGAAAGTCTGGACCCTCAGGTGATCCCGTAAGATTACTTAAAGCAATTTCTTTACTTCAATAATAATGAATGAAAACATTTAATCTTACCTTATCAAGCTTTACTGGAATGGTGTGTGTGTGTGTGTGTGTGTGTGTGTGTGTGTGTGTGTGTGTGTGTGTGTGTGTGTGTTGTGTGTGGTGTGTGTGTGTGTGTGTGTGTGGTGGTGTGTGTGTGTGGTGTGTGTGTGGTGTGTGTGTGTGTGTGTGTGTGTGTGTGTGTGTGTGTGTGTGTGTGTGTGTGTGTGTGTGTGTGTGTATTTTCTCTACCAGGGCACTAAAGCAAAGCGAGGTTACAGAGGTGATCGGGGTTTTAATGGAGACCCGGTGAGTTTAATCCCTCCTGTTTTTTATAACACTTTATTCGTTCATTTGTTGTGACCAGAGGCCTGTACTACGAAGCCGGATTTTCCTAACCTGGATATGTTTGAGTTAGCCGGTTGGCCCAATCCAAAACATACGCACTCTCGCTAAGCTGTACTACGACGCTGGTTATCAAGTGGATCGCTCAAGCCAGCCGTGTCCTATCTAGTAAGGTGCGCGTTCACATGAAAGGGGTGGTATTTGGAGCATTCGACCAATCTCAAACATGGACAAGCGTACTGACAGCGCAGCGTCATACTTCCTGAATGAAAAGTGAACTTTAATATTAGTCAAATATGAAGAAGTTAAACTTTAAACATCCATGACTTAAACACTTTATCCAGGATCAAAGCCACATAGCTGCACCTGCAAGGTGAATACAGCTGGTAAAGAAAAAGTGTTTGAATGCGTACATTAACAGGTTTATGATATCACTGCCCCGTCCAAGACACGAGTGGATCTGACTTTAATTACATTTGACTCGAGTGTTTCGTCAACTTAATGTGTTGCTTAAAATAATACTTCTGCATACAGTATGTGACACTGTGAGTGTTGCACGGCCAGATACGGCTCAGCTGACTCAGATAAGGAAATATATGATACATTATGATGTGATATGATATGAATGATAATGGGACACATCCACGTCTGCACTCACAGTGCCGCGGACTGTACTTAATATTTCTCTGATCCGGTTACTTATGTTGTGGCAGATATTTAAGTAAGCTTTCTTAACGCTAATGTTATAATAGTCCGATTGCTCTGAAGATGGGAGGGGATATTCTATTAATTTTCACGTTCACACAGTCAGTTGATTTTTGCCGGCCGTCTTTCCTGCAACGGCAGTTTTTCTGTATTTCTTCTATCCTGTAATATGACTTGATAGCTTTAAACTCCGCACACTGAGCTCTGATTGGTCAGCAGGCGGTGCTTTCACTGAGTTGATCTCTTAGCCTGCAACCTAACCTCCTCCCGAGGAGGTTAGCCGCTCAGCATAAGTTACCATGGAGATCTAGCCCGCTAAAAAGAGAACCAGCGTCGTAGGACCGGAAAGCCCGAGTTTTCCCTGAAGTCAGCCGGCTAAGCGAAAATCCGGCTTCGTAGTACAGGCCTCAGAGGTGGGAAGTAGTTGAGTACAAATACTTCCTTACTGTACTTAAGTACATGTTTCTGGTATCAGTACTTTACTCCACTACTTATTTTTCTGACCACTTTTTACTTTGACTTCTTACATTTTGAACCCAAATACCTGTACTTTCTACTTCTTACATTTCTAACACAAATACCTGTACTTTCTACTTCTTACATGTTGAACACAAATACCTGTACTTTCTACTTCTTACATTTTGAACACAGATACCTGTACTTTTCTACTTCTTACATTTCTAACACAAATACCTGTACTTTCTACTTCTTACATTTTGAACACAAATACCTGTACTTTTCACTTCTTACATGTTGAACCCAAATACCTGTACTTTCTACTTCTTACATGTTGAACACAAATATCTGTACTTTCTACTTCTTACATTTTGAACCCAAATACCTGTACTTTCTACTTCTTACATGTTGAACACAAATACCTGTACTTTCTACTTCTTACATGTTGAACACAAATACCTGTACTTTCTACTTCTTACATGTTGAACACAAATACCTGTACTTTCTACTTCTTACATGTTGAACACAAATACCTGTACTTTCTACTTCTTACATTTCCCAAACAGGCTGGTTCCTTTAGTTTGAATGTGTGTTTGGTGGCGTGATCATTATTATTTAGAGTCATTGCGTGCCTATTGATTTGAACACGATCCGTGTATCCATCATTTCCTGGTCTTCTCTAAAGAAGAGGGACCAATGAAAACGTTGTCATATTGCCGTTGTTCAGCATGGAAACATTCATTAGTTAAAATTACATTATTGTTCTATTAATATAAAGGGAGGTCAGGTACTCTTTAAAACAGATGGTAGTTATGGGTACTTTTTACTGAAGTACATTTCAAAGCCCTATTTACCTTTACTTGAGTAAAGAAGTTTAGTCAGTACTTTACTTTTACCAGAGTATTTTTAAACTTGAGTATCTGTACTTCTACTTGAGTAAAGTACGTGTGTACTTTTGCCATCTCTGGTTGTGACTCAGTTTGTTGTGGTGCGTTCAGGGACCTCCAGGGCCTCCAGGTAAACGAGGACTAAAGGGGCGTCGAGGCCCCTCAGGCCTTGAGGGAGTTGGAGGACCACCGGGGCCACCGGGACTTTCTGGATCTCCTGTGAGTGAAATAAACTAGAAGAATGAAGACAAAGTTAGCTAATGTTATAAAGATCTCCCTGGTCCCCGGCTTGAGCTTCAATATCAGGATCCATGTATTTGTGATCCTCTCCAGAATGGAAGTAGTCATCACATACAGAGCATCAACTAGTTCCTGAACAGTGTCCTTCACATGCTGATATCCAAGAGAGGGAGTTACACAGTCACAAGATGGAGGAATAGAAAGCAGTATTCAATGTTTACTTCAGATTAGCTCCACGTCAGAAATGATCATGCTTGTCATATGTCTATCTCCATAGAGGCTGAATCATCATGTTAATCACATAGCTATCATATGCCTCAAACAGTCCTGATGCTCTTCTAGGTAATCATACATCCTGTCATGTACACAGCTGCAGTTGGGATACCTTTGTTATCATGTTACTCTCATGTTGGAAGAGGACATTCAGTATTTTCCCAACAGCTAACAATGCTATAGAAACTGTGATTATAGGCAGTGGTGAACAGACACTAAGCACATTTAGCCAAATTCAGTACATTTTGAGGTACTTAAATGAAGATAAGATAATATGTACTTTATTAATCCCAACTGAATTATTAATAAAGTACATCTTATCTTATCTTATCTTACTTCCTGCTTCTTCACACTTCTACACCCCAACAACTCAGAGGAACATATTGTTCTTTTTACTCCACATAGCGTATATACAATATTCATAATTATTCACATTTGTATGTAAGCACTTTCACCTGATACTTACACTTGTATTGTTATTATAATTTGATGAACTCTTACCTGTCCTATGCTTTGTTTCTATCTGTTCTTGTTGCTGCTTTAACACCTGAATTTCACACAGTTATCAACATTAAAAACCGTATAAAGGTAATTATTTTATACAAACTGAGTAAATCACAGCATTTGCACATTTCTTCAAATAACCCTTAGAGTTAAAAAAAAAAAGGTTAATCTTATCTTAAAGATGTATTATATTTACATTAATCCCTTGGTGAAATTGGCAAGCTTATCATTTGCACTACAGAATATATAGTATAAAAAAAAGCTTCTCATTTACCAAGTGCATTATTAGTGATGAATAACAAATGCATTAATAACTATAATACACTAATTCAATATATATTGTTCTAAAAGGGCCAGCTGTGTGGAATAAGTTCAGGGGCGCACCTTGCGAACAGGCAAGGCAGGCAACTGCTTGGGGCCCCGGACCAGAAGGGGGCCCCCAAAGAAGGTAGATTAAGAAGGTCCACAGCAACGACAACATGAAACACCCTTTAATTTACTGCAACGACATGTCGGGAAACCCCCTCAAGGCGGCCCCATGCATAGCGCGCCGTAAAATGCTGCTTCTTATTTTAAGTTTCGTTACCTTGCTCCGCTCTGGGGGGGGGGGGGGGGGGGGGAAAGAGTGTGTTGGGGCGCCACTGATGGTGATGAAAGCTGGTTCGAAGGGCCCCCAGTAAATGTTTGCCTAGGGCCCCCACAGACTCTAGGATCGCCACTGAATAAGTACCTTAATTTCTTGAACTTTAAGTACATTTAGCTGTCCTTTGCTTGAGTATTACTACGCTTTCTTATCATTACCTTTATTTAAGTGAGTATTTCTGCCACCTTTAGGGCCTTGAAGGCATCATGGGAGAGCAGGGGAAGCAGGGGAAAGACGGACTGAAGGTGGGTTTCACAAAAAGTTGAAAGAATCATTACTTTTTCTGTCATTACAAAGTGTGCATGTGTGTGAATTTATACATGTTTTTTTGCAGGGGGATCGAGGGCCAATCGGTGTTCAAGGAGTGTCTGGACCCCGAGGCGACAAGGTGCGACAAAAATTGATTATTATTAATTCACTTTTGTTTGTATTTAAAAGTAGTTATAATGATACCACTCTCATCACATTAGTATGCATAAAAAGTGACAGGTACTGTGACAGGTCACACCTACTACTACTTATGCTGATGAGCCCATTTGATATGCTAATGAGTCCCTTTGTTCGAGGTGTTATCACGTGTAGGTGTGATATCACAGATAGGTGTGATATCCTTTGATGTGAGGGGTGAGGTGTTGTAACATGTAGGTGTGATATTCCCCCTTGTAGTAGATCCTTTGTTGTCTAATCTAATTAGCCTTTGATGTCTGCCCTTTGTTGTCTAATCTAATTAGCCCTTTGATGTCTGTCCTTTGATGTGAGGGGTGAGGTGTTGTAACATGTAGGTGTGATATTCCCCCTTGTAGTAGATCCTTTGTTGTCTAATCTAATTAGCCTTTGATGTCTGCCCTTTGTTGTCTAATCTAATTAGCCCGTTGATGTCAGTCCTTTGATGTAAGGGGGGTTAGGTGTTGTAACATGTAGGTGTGATATCACACCGGAGTGTTATAAGCCTTTGATGTCAATCTAATTAGCCCTATGATGTATGTCCTTTGATCAGTGTTTGTAACTAGTGTTAAGGTAGTCTCTTTGAAGTTGTGTGAGACTGTCTCACACCCCCGTCCTCCTCCCACCCCTTCTGTCACCCTTCCTTTTGCTGTGATGTCAGAAGCTAGAGGTGGGGGTGGAGTTAGGTAAAAAAGAAATCCGTGCAAACTAGATAAAAAGCCAGTCATTTCCACTCACCAAGTCACCTAAACTTTCAAAAACGAAAATGGCAAAGAGACGCATCGATATGGGTTTAATCAGCGAGACGCCTGTGACAGTCGGGAGCGCCAGTCAATAAACGGATGCAGTATCTGTGCCGGATTCAGACCCTCCGTCTGAGGCTCTTCATAAAAAATGGAGTCTGGATGTGTGAGACTGTCTCCCCTCACACCCCCTCCCACCCCTCCCCTCCCCCTGCCTGTCACCTCCTGATTTTGCTATCAGCCATTAATTCTCATTCACTAAGTCACCTAAAAAATTAGATTAGTTTTTAATATGATTTGTGTTATCTACGGATGTTCTCTTAAGTTGTATGGCTTGTGAACTAATGTTTAATTACTTTACTAACTACAAGGGACTCTCTTTTTGAAAAGAGGGTAATACTAATTAAAAAAGATGTTAATGACCCCCTGATATTGTATTTGTAATGTTTAATTACTTCACACAACTTTAAAAGCCCCTATGAAGTTGTTGTTAACTAAGGATGTTCTTTTGAAAATGTATGGCTTGTGAACTGGATGTTCTCTTAAGTTGTATGGCTTGTGAACTAATGTTTAATTACTTTAACTACAACGAAGTCTCTTTGAAGAGGGTAATAATAATTTAAAGATCTTAATGACCCCTTGATCTTGTCTTTTTATTGTTTAATTCCTTTATTAACTATAAGGAAGATTTACTGGTGTGCTTCCCTAGATGATGTAAATAGTCTAAGGGTCATGTTAGGGGGACATTACGGAACTCAGGAGTCCGCCCTTGGAGGCTTGGAGAGCGGATAAAGAGAGGTGTATTTACTGGTGTTGAGCCCTGGATGATGTAAATAGTCCAAGTGCCATGGTAGGGGGACATTACGGAACTCAGGAGTCCGCCCTTTGAGGCGTTGTTAACATTAATGCTTTTTGCTTTTGTTTTTGTTACTAAGATACTTTTTAGATACACTTTTGAAGTGAGCAACACTTTATAACTGGTAGAAAGTTAAGTACTTTATATGGAATTGGGTTTTCTTTAGAGCTGTTTTCAGTGAGACAATGCAGTTTCTGATCATTTTAAGTTTCAAGTTTCAAGGCTTTATGGCATATGCCCATTAGCTACAGTGTAGATATGTCAATGAAAAACATAGGTCACAGGCTCCTCCAACAGTGCAATAAAACATAAAACAGATAAAAATACTGCAATAGAATGTTTTGATATGACAGATTTGTGCGTAATTCTCTCACAAAGGAACTGTAAGATACACGTTTATGTATGGTAAACTTTATAACTTGGTAAAATATTCATTCATTTGTAATGAATTACTTGACTAACATTACTTTTTTAAAATATATGTTTTCAGATGCTTTACTTTGATTTCTTTGATGTTATTTTAACACAACATTACTTTTTTCATATTTTTCAACATACTGTGATATTTGTTTTTCTCTGAATTTTCTTATAGGGCATATGCCATAAAGCCTTGAAACTTGAAACTTAAAATGATCAGAAACTGCATTGTCTCACTGAAAACAGCTCTAAAGAAAACTCAATTCCATACAAAGTACTTAACTTTCTACCAGTTGTAAAGTGTTGCTCACTTCAAATGTGTATCTAAAAAGTTAGTAGCAAAAACAAAAGCAAAAAGCATTAATGTTAACAACGCCTCAAAGGGCGGACTCCTGAGTTCTGTAATGTCCCCCTACCATGGCACTTGGACTATTTACATCATCCAGGGCTCAACACCAGTAAATACACCTCTCTTTATCCGCTCTCCAAGCCTCCAAGGGCGGACTCCTGAGTTCCGTAATGTCCCCCTAACATGACCCTTAGACTATTTACATCATCTAGGGAAGCACACCAGTAAATCTTCCTTATAGTTAATAAAGTAATTAAACAATAAAAAGACAAGATCAAGGGGTCATTAAGATCTTTAAATTACTATTACCCTCTTCAAAGAGACTTCGTTGTAGTTAAAGTAATTAAACATTAGTTCACAAGCCATACAACTTAAGAGAACATCCAGTTCACAAGCCATACATTTTCAAAAGAACATCCTTAGTTAACAACAACTTCATAGGGGCTTTTAAAGTTGTGTGAAGTAATTAAACATTACAAATACAATATCAGGGGGTCATTAACATCTTTTTTAATTAGTATTACCCTCTTTTCAAAAAGAGAGTCCCTTGTAGTTAGTAAAGTAATTAAACATTAGTTCACAAGCCATACAACTTAAGAGAACATCCATAGTTAACACAAATCATATTAAAAACTAATCTAATATTTTAGGTGACTTAGTGAATGAGAATTAATGGCTGATAGCAAAATCAGGAGGTGACAGGCAGGGGGAGGGGAGGGGTGGGAGGGGGTGTGAGGGGAGACAGTCTCACACATCCAGACTCCATTTTTCATGAAGAGCCTCAGACGGAGGGTCTGAACCCGGCACAGATACTGCATCCATTTCTTGACTGGCGCTCCCGACTGTCACAGGCGTCTCGCTGATTAAACCCATATCGATGCGTCTCTTTGCCATTTTCGTTTTTGAAAGTTTAGGTGACTTGGTGAGTGGAAATGACTGGCTTTTTATCTAGTTTGCACGGATTTCTTTTTTACCTAACTCCACCCCCACCTCTAGCTTCTGACATCACAGCAAAAGGAAGGGTGACAGAAGGGGTGGGAGGAGGACGGGGGTGTGAGACAGTCTCACACAACTTCAAAGAGACTACCTTAACACTAGTTACAAACACTGATCAAAGGACAAACATCATAGGGCTAATTAGATTGACATCAAAGGCTTATAACACTCCGGTGTGATATCACACCTACATGTTACAACACCTCACCCCCTTACATCAAAGGACAGACATCAATGGGCTAATTAGATTAGACAACAAAGGGCAGACATCAAAGGCTAATTAGATTAGACAACAAAGGATCTACTACAAGGGGGAATATCACACCTACATGTTACAACACCTCACCCCCTTACATCAAAGGACAGACATCAATGGGCTAATTAGATTAGACAACAAAGGGCAGACATCAAAGGCTAATTAGATTAGACAACAAAGGATCTACTACAAGGGGGAATATCACACCTACATGTTACAACACCTCACCCCTCACATCAAAGGACATCACACCTATCTGTGATATCACACCTACATGTGATAACACCTCGAACAAAGGGGCTCATTAGCATATCAAAGGGGCTCATTCGCATAAGTAGTAGTAGGTGTGACCTGTCACAGCACCTGTCACTTGTTATGCATACTAATGTGATGAGAGTGGTATCATTATAACTACTTTTAAATATGGGAATATCTCGAATGAAACATCAAAGAGTTTTATTATGTGATATTTATTCCTGCCAAAGGGTCGGGAAGGTCGAGAGGGATTTTCTGGATTCCCAGGTCCCATTGTGAGTATGCATGAGAGGATATTAAGCTTTTTTTACATGCTAATCAGTGTGTTTAATCCATTAACTCTTGTTGTTTTTATATACGTTGCAGGGAGAGATGGGAAAATCTGGAGAGGGAGGACGTGAAGGAGAGCCTGGTATTAAGGTTCCTATGTGGCTGCATTTATTATTCTGTATTAATGAGACTACAGTGTCCTGCACAAACACAACATCTCTATTACTGATCACTTTTACACTACTTTAAGGGCTTTACTAACAGCTAAACATGGATTTGAAGCTGGTCAATAATTCTTTACAACAACATGTAAAGATTGTAGATTCTTCACGTACATTTTAATGACCTTAAAACTATTTCAATCAGGAGAGACTTATTCCGTAAGTTTGATAGTATATTTATTGCCCGAGGGGTAATATACATTTTGGAGATTAGACCCTGTGATGGATTTAGGGGGAGGAGAAGCCGACTAGGAAAATAATCTTCGCTGCTTTTGTAGCAGAAGTACAGTGCCACTTACAGGCCCGGCATATGTACTACAGCGTCTCTCTCTGTTGCGTGTGGACGGAAGACTTTTTTGATAACGATTTTGGTTAGTTTGCGTTATTGTCCTCGTGTGGCTGCAGCCTTAAACGTTTGCCGGGTGTGCTGTGATTGGCTTTTGGGGGATGAGACGGGACCGATTGGTTTAGCTGGGGGTATGACGCACCCTTGCTTATAGAAGGAAAGGCGAGTGAGTGACAGAGAATTGTGAACGAGAGCGTGGGAAATAGTCTTCCTGAAAGAACTTGCGCTGAGCTTCATTTATTTAGGTTTACGAAATGTACTTGGAAATAAATGGTGATACACTTTTACAAAATCCCCAAAACAACAATGGCACCATTATGAATTTACACAATGACATATCAATGATCAACAAGAATAAACAAAGGTATTTGTCAACACAGAAAGAACAAATATGGAGGAAATAAAGAAAAAAGTGCGTCTGACAAACATTTTTAAGAATGATTTTACTTTCCCATTTATAAGTCTTTTATTTCAGTCTATCCAAATAAATATGTTCATTAAATTCAGCATTGTATCCTTCAAATTGCTGCCAGTGTAATTGTTAATTGTTTTTATGTGTTACCTTTGTGTAGGGAAAGCTGGGCATCTCCGGAGCGAATGGACCAAAAGGCTCAAAGGTGAATTATATATTTGTATCGGTACCACTTTACAATAAGACTACCCTTATAAAGGATTCATGAAGGGTTTATAATTAGGTTATGAATTAGGTTGTAAACACTTTATTAATCATTAAGAACCATTTATAAACCAGTTCTAACATAGTTTTCATACATCAACACAGGCTCACTATTTGGCAAGATGACTAAGCCTTATATTGGCTACTTAGCTTACTTCGTCTTCTTCATCAACACAGGCTCACTATTTGGCAAGATGACTAAGCCTTATATTGGCTACTTAGCTTACTTCGTCTTCTTCATCAACACAGGCTCACTATTTGGCAAGATGACTAAGCCTTATATTGGCTACCTAACTGACTTCGTTTTCTTCATCAGCCAGCATCCTTGGTATCTGTTGCTCACCGAGTTGATTCTCCCCCATCCATCTTGATGTTTCTTGGCATCTCTTTATGACCATTTATGAGTTACTAACATTTATAAGGGCCAAGGGGGAGCCTTATTGTAAAGTGTAAAACACATTCCCATTTATTAATGAGTTACTACCATTTCTAATAAGGCTTAGCAGTACAGATAAATGTGGGCTCACTATTTGGCAAGCAACCGGTCACAGTTGCCCTGTTTATCTCATGTCTTATAAAAGCTTATTAATGATTTATAAAGTGTTCACAACCTATTTAATAAATGAATTACAAACTATTCGTAAACCTTTTATACGGGTAGTCTTATTGTAAAGTGGTACCATTTTATTTTATATTAATAACATGTGAAGTAACCATATTTAAATCATTAGCCTTGTTCAGTATTTAAATACTTAGTTGTTAATAGTATTTTTGTATTTTTAATGTCATGTAACAGGTACATTTGGAATTGTATTAATTATTTGAAAATGTCTCACATAATCTTTGTCTCATTTCAGGGATTTCGTGGACATTTTGGAAACAGAGGACAGGACGGACCTCCTGGAGTTCTGGTAGGAACATAACAATATGTCATCAAACAATTATATTTCTGACTTCATTCAGTTATATACCATCTTATAGGGTTCATAAACTGCATGCTAATGTACATGGATAAACCTGTAGATGTGCCTGGCTAATTGGACTGTGCCATTCCCCTAAAACCTTGAGGGGTGTTTAAAGAGGCTATATCTAAGCCACCCATCTCTATGGCCCGTCCACACGGCAGCATCGCGTGCTTCAACGGAGACGCTTCCCATTCACTTTGAATGGGGTGACGTCATGCTTTGCCGAAGTGCATTGTGTCGCTTTGCCTCCGTTGCTCGCTTTGAAAATTGAGAAAAGTTCAACTTTTCAAGCGTCGGCGGAAGCGCCAGCCAATCAAATCATATGCCAGTACAAGCTCTAGCCAATCAAACGGCGTGCTTGTGTGTCCGGGGCGGGAGATTAATGTGATTGGTTGTTGGTCGCACGCTAGACACGCCCACCGGCAAGCTTCAACGCTGCCGTGTGGACGTACCGTAATGAGTCTTCTCTCCCCTGCACTCAACAATGGACTGGCCAGCATTGGTATTTAGTTAGATAGTTTTTGTTTAATAATTAATGCTAGATTCTAGATTGTATCTGCTTATATACAAAATAATCACCTTTTGTTCATCTTAATTGATTTTGTTACCCATCCTACAAACTGTATATATATTTTGGGTAAATAAAATCTGTATTTTTCAACCTTTAGCTGCGTTCCTAGTTTTTGCGTACCCTGGTCCTTTACAATGACATACTGTAAGTCCCTCTACTAAATTCAAAGTTTGTCAGACTTTTTTTTTCCAAATCAATGTTTTTGCAGTGGGGTTCATGGAGTGTTGTAGGCATAATGAGCTCAGAGCTAAAAGTTAAGATTAAGTTAATTGGTTAAATGGTAATATGACTGTTAAATTATGTGAGTGCCTTGCCATGTCCGCTCTTAAAATGCGTGTCGAAAAATTCATTTAAGTTAGAGCAGGGGTGTCAAACTCAAGGCCCGGGGGCCAAATCCGGCCCGCAACTTCATTTTTCTGTGGCCCCGCAAGAGCTTGCAAAGAATATAATACGTTTATTATACGGTTGCATACTGATTTACAGAAGCAGGTTGCCCATAAACTACATGTCCCACAATGCATCTAGTTGTGTGACATGCGCACTGAAGAGACTTGCAATTATTTGCCCTGGACTTCTGCTTTCAGACGTAGTTAATTACTAAGTTATTACCCTATCTGATAAGAATCCAATTCAGAGGCAATAATGTAATATAATACATTTATATATGTATATTTATATAGTTACAACCGGCCCTTTGAGTGCAACCATAATGCTAATGTGGCCCGCGATGAAATTGAGTTTGACACCCCTGAGTTAGAAGAATTATAGGAAGAGAAAAGCGATGTATTTGACACCTGATGAGACAGAGATAGGAATAGTTTTTTTGGCTGCAAATTAAGAAAAGTTTGCGACTTGTTCTATCGATTATGTTTTTTAATTTTGCGTGTCAGTTGGAGAGTCAAAATCTTCTTTCAATTAAGACCAAAAGTGGTTAAGGTGGTGTCTTCAACCTCCATTCAAAAGTGGTTTATTGTAAGGTTTGAAAGCACAGAATAATCCAAACAGTTGCAATACTACTTGATATTTGGTTCATACATGTGATAATACATATTCTTCCTATCAGGGAAGCATCGGTGCAGATGGACTGAGCGGAGACACTGGACCTCCAGGACCAAGAGTGAGTAAACCACTTTATAATTAACTCTGAACAAGTAAATAAGCTCGCTTTGAAGTGTCTCAAATGCTTAAATTATACTCTAATCAATATATTTTCCACAGGGGTCACCTGGGAAGACAGGAGATCCTGGCCTTCAAGGACCTGTAGGGAACAATGTGAGTGTTCATTTTGATTTGATTTGATTTGATTTATTTCTAACGTGTAAAACAATAATACAAATAGTAATAATTAAATAAAACGAGAAGTATGATACTGTACAAACTTAAGCAGTATCAAATTGATAAACAAACATATTATTGACTTACAAATTATATATAAACAAATGATCTGCCTAATTACACATCTGAAAAGTGGCGGGAAGAAGTTTACACTTATTTAATAAACATTTCTTTTTTTCTTTTAACAAGATGTACATCTAAATGAATGTCTATATACAATAACAGGGTGTCCGCGGGGTCTTAAAAAGTATTAAAAGTTGATAAATCAATTTAGCGAAAATGAAGGCTATTAAAAAGTATTAAAAAGTATTAAACGGCATTTTCCATTACATTATTTTCGGTATTACATTATGCAGCTTGTTTTCAATAAGTATATAAATTGTCCAAAGAGGTTGTATTCTACAGTTTGCCTGAATGTAATCATTGCGTAGGTGTGTAGTGTGATTCTGTGTAGTTTATTTATGGCATCCCGTTGGATTTGACGTCATCTGAACAGGACATCGCACGCTCACTGCTTGATAGCGCGCGAAGGTCCGTTTACGCCAGTTGCTAAACAACATCGTTATGGGGAAATGCAAGTCTGCGTCCAAATGGTTGGAAGATAAGGAGGAAGGACAATCAATACTGTATATAGTCAATGTGAGGTAAAGTGTGTCGCCAATGTAACCGGTTAAAACTCCAACTGGCGATGAGGTCTTAAAATGTATGGAAAGGGTCTTAAAAGGTCTTAAAAGGTCTTACATTTGACTTCAGGATTCCTGCTCATACAGATGGAGCATCTTATTTCAGACAGTTTGAAACGCGAGGGTCGTGATTGGCTCGTGCACAGTCCGTGATCGGCCCGTGATCGGTTCGTGATGAAGAGCCGGCCCCCAGTCTGACTTGATACCGCCCCCGTGATACATATATTTAATTATTGTGAAGCCAGCTGCAATGGATCATTGATCCACCAGGGGGTGCAGTGGGGTTCCACACTGGAGCTCATGTGAAATCAACTTCGATACAGTAAGCTGGATGTACAGTATGTCTGGTACTAATGTATAGCAGATCTTTGTTAAGATCCATATGTCACGGATAGGATCATAGTCTGTGCTAAATAAGACATGTAATCATTTACAAAACATCACCATGTTGTTATTTAACAAAATAATGTTGTTTAGTCGAAAAAAACGAACAAAAGGAAATGCAGCCGGCTCTCCCGATTTTTAATCCTAATTTAATCATCATCTTCACCACGATCATTTATGTTTATGTTCGCCGAATTGACATGAAATCACTGACAAATATGAATATTCTGTATTCAACTTCATTAAAACGATCAGGACCCTGGGTGTTATTTTTCCCCACAATGAGAAATAGTCAGAAAAGCAGAAAAAGAACACTCAAACCGAGAGATGAGTTATTATTACAACGTGACTTCACTATTATTTAACAACTGTTATTGGGTTCTTTTATTTGGGGTTAAGTATAGGTGAATTGCACTAATGTGGGAAAGATCGTGATGTCTCCTCCGATCTGCTTTCTGATCTTCGTTCTCCCGCTGTGTAGATTGGGGGACCGCCGTCCTCTGTCTTCAATGTTCGACATCGCGTGAAACAGAGGATTTCGACATTCTGTATTCCTTGCTTACTTCCTTAAACCTTTTCTCCTCCTTATCTCTTTCATGACTTTTTATTTAATGCTTTATAACAGCTGTAATAGTTAGTTTAGAAATCCTAGAAACACTTTTACGGCAGCTCTCATTTACGGTAACTCCTTCTGACGTCATAGCTACCCACGCATAATATATAAACAAAGTCTTGGCTTTCAGAATATGAAACTTTTATTTCCAAAATCACACGATAAATACATTTGTGAAGCTTGTAAAGGGAAGATGACAGGCACCTCTCACTCGCAATCTGCTCCTCCGCAGCGCCGCCCACCTCCCTCCGGCTGAAATTATGAATCTGTTACAGTTTGTTTTCATCTGATTTCAAATAAACAAAGTCTTGGCTTTCAGAATATTAAACTTGTTTCGGCAAATTTAGATGATAAATACAACTATGAAGCTTGTAACGGCATAATTACTTAAGCGGAGAACGGAGTAATTTAACGTTACAGCAGGCATAAAAACAGCCGGTGTTTATTTTATTATTATATATAGTTGTTATTCATTTGTTTTAAAGCTCAATAAGGAAGATTTAAACTTCCACACACGTTGACCGGCGAAAAACTCTGCCCGGTTCCCTCGGCCCCCACCACGTTGAATAAACAGAAGGCTGCTTTTGTGGAGGAAGTTACAGCGCTACGTACAGGCTCGGCATATGTACTGCAGCTTTTTCCAGCGGTATCCATAAATCTCTTAATTTTGACCTCAAAGTGCACCAGATTGATGCATTTAACTTCAATATAAAGAAAAACATCTTCTGTTGTAACAACAATAACATTATAAATAATAACATAGCTGAACATGGTATTGCACATTTAGCTTTCAGTGTTACTGACCTGAGATGTTTTTATTACATGAATTAAGGTGACTGAGGCTTTTTAACATAGACTTTTCCAATGTCTGAGATGATAAATACAACTATGAAGCTTGTAACGGCATAATTACAAGCGGAGAACGGAGTAATTTAACGTTACAGCAGGCATAACAACAGCCGGTGTTTATTTTATTATTATATATAGTCGTTATTCATTTGTTTTAAAGCTCAATAAGGAAGATTTAAGGTATCCATAAATCTCTTAATTTTGACCTCAAAGTGCACCAGATTCAATATAAAGAAAAACATCTTCTGTTGTAACAACAATAACATTATAAATAGTAACATAGCTGAACATGGTATTGCACATTTAGCTTTTAGCTTTCAGTGTTACTGACCTGAGATGTTTTTATTACATGAATTAAGGTGACTGAGGCTTTTTAACATAGACTTTTTAACATAGACTTTTCAGTGTCCCACATACCCACATACCGTTCACCATCCCCCACCCCCCTACTGTATGTTGATTTTTGACTTTGTTTGCCTACATGTAAATGGGTGGCATTTAGTACCTACCCCCCTCTGAGTGAATACCTGTTGTACCTGTCCGGGGCTAAGCCCATAGGACGATGCTCTGATGTCATCACCCTCGCACATTTGTCATATGTTTACAAAAAACGATGTTAACACTTTCTCGTTCTTAATATATGCTATATTTAGGGTCGATATGTGTTGAATTTACTTTAAAATAGCAGATCACTGTGACCGGATATAGTTTTTTCGGCTTAGTGAATGTGTGTCTCTTCCTCCGCGGCTCCTCCGTGCAGAGAGTTTGCAGCGGTGTGTGTCAGCAACGTGCAGTCAGGGGAGGCACGGATTGGCCGTCGGGAGAGTCGGGACAGATTCATAGGCCAGCTGTGAGTTCTGGAGAATCACAGAACGGCCGGACGCCAACGGCCCGGTTCGCTTCCGTCCGACAACACCCCCCCCCCCCCCCCCCCCCCATTGACAATTCACGAGCGTCTAACTCTCCCCCCCCCCCCCCCCCCCCCCCCGTCGCACCTTCTAACAGAGCCCCCCCACATATCAAATCCCAATTTAACCCCTGGCCTCTGGAGCTGAAATGAAAGAGTTTTAAAAATGTTTACGTTTTGGTACGTTTTTAGGGAAATGTTGTAATATTGCAACGTTGGCCTTAGGTGGGAGCAGAATTTCTGTATTTCTACTCACATTGTCTGAATAAATATATTGAACAACTAAGGGTTAATTTGCAGGATTGATTGCTTACTTAGCCCTATATCAGTATATAGCATGAATAATAATCACACATCACTCATATTTGTTATGAATAATCATTTATCATTTATTAAATAGTAAGTCGCTTTGGATAAAAGCGTCAGCTAAATGCAATTTATGAAAGCCTCACTCAGGATTTTTTTACCAAGTGTTTTTATTGCTCTTGGGGCATTAAAAACAAGATTTGAATTTTTGTTTTTTATATAATATCTGCATTTTCTCTTGTGAAAAACTAAGTCTTAGTTTGGCCATAGTTATTTAATATATAAAGACTATATATTATTGAATTACAAGATTAGATATACTTCATTTGATCTAAAATATTGATGTGTTCAAATGCTCTTCTAAACAAAACTGAAAGTCCATGAAAAGTTGTCTTCCTGTTTTTGTGAAGGAAGCGCCATCTCCTGGTTAAATCCTGAAATTGAAAATCTGGCAACGCCCTCTTGGAAAATAGTGGGAGGGCTTAACATTCCCAGACACTGATCTTTGGCAGGTCTTAGGCAGGTAACTGGCAGGTAGTAGGCAGGAAGCAGTAAGCTGGAGTCTGAAATAAGATGCTCCATCTGTACCTTGGATATACATTTACAATTATAAATAGATTATATCATTGTTACTACAATATATATATATATATATATATATATATATATATATATATATTATTCTTTTACGTTGTATGTCATATTTGATAAGACAAATATGACTGACTATCTTTTTACATCCACCATCCAAAATACATTTGTTATTAATTATCTTTTTTTACTCGTATTTAATGAAAACAGAAACAGAGCGCATTTCTGTTGAATGTAAATGAGATCAGTTGCATGTTAGCATTAAGGATACAGTTGTTTATGCACTCACATGTAGTTCCATTGCCAAAACACATGGATGGATTACTGAACGGCCTTAAGGCCAAAGAGCCCAAAGCATCAGTCTGTCCTTCACCTGCAAAATGTGCCGGGAGAGATGCAACATGACCGAAAAGAAGCACAAATTATCTACAAATAACTGCAAAGCAACTTCAAACTAATATAATAAGGACAAATGGGAAAAAGAACCACAAAGAGAGACAAAAAAGTCACAACATGAGCAGAAAGAAACACAACATATTGGCCAAAGATACACAAAAAGATTATAAGAGATACAAGATAACTGCAAACATTCACAAAACAACTACAAAGCAACAGAATATATAGAAGGGGAAAACAGCTTCCAAGAGACACACTGATCACAAAGTGTGTTTGTCTCGTTGCTCCTACGAAGGAAACATGGTGTAGTTTATTCCATTTTGTCTCATAATCCTCCCATGGCTGTTCAAACCACATAAACTGTATCTCAGTATCCCATAGTGTGCAGTTCTGTTGAAATATCTTGATTTAATTAACTGGAATTGTTGTTCATCGACAGGGAGAAACTGGCAGCAGAGGAACGAAGGGGACAGCGGGAAAGACAGGAGGGAGAGTGAGTTTTTTATTGTACATTTATTTAACCAAATTAAATCTCCTTGTGTTACGACATCAGTATCTGGACTTCTTTTCTCTAGGGGGTGAAAGGTAAAGACGGACCAGCAGGGCTTCCAGGAAGTGAAGGCTTAAAGGTATCTGTTATTTAAACAACATATGTTTTGATCAGATTACACGACAGTCAGTAAAATAAACGTCCTCATGTGTTTACTTGTTAACTCAGTATTGTTGACCTTTTTAAAGAACATTTTAAATATCCAGAATTGTCTACATTGTTGATATTGTTTATAGTGATTGATATACTATTTTTATTTTAATGTTGACACTGGTCCTGTAACAAAATCTATCTGTCTATCTGTCTAACATTTTAATGTGGATGTCCACCTTGTTTTTTTGTAACTAAGGGTAAAGGCAAGGCGGGACCGATGGGGAAACCAGGCCGCCCTGTAAGTGAATTATTTTGATCTATATTATTCTTATGAGTCTGGTTATGAAGTACAAATATAAATATATTTTTTTTTTTTCTGCTCAGGGTGAGACGGGCATGTCTGGACCTCGAGGATACGGAGGACCTGATGTAAGATTATTTCACTTATTCCTTTTTTAACAAAACCATCCAGTGCTTTATTACTGTTTTACAAGTGAAACATTATCCTAAAAAACACGTCTCCTTAAATGTGATTGACTTTTATACAATTTTTGAAAGATATAACATAACCCTACTTAACCCAAATATGTATATATTTTCATTTTCATTCATTTCTTATTTTAAAGTTACTTAACTATATATATAAAAAATGTGTATCTTTAATTGTATTCTTCTCTAATCTGTGTGAATCTGTGCTGTCCTGTTTTCATTCTTACCCTGTTGCTGTTTGAACTACTGAATACAGGTCCATCTTATCTTATCTTAACATTTTCAGAAGGTTTTCATCTTTATTCCTGAATATATATATCTTTTTTTTCTCCAGGGTGTCCAGGGTAACATTGGACCATGGGGGGAGGTTGGACCCCGTGGATCCTCTGGTGATCGGGGGCCACGAGCTCCAGTTGGCCTGCCTGGAGTTACCGGTTACCCAGTACGTTCAGTTACTTACTATACTTACTTTTTATACTGGAAGTCAATGGTTTTCTGAATGTGTTTTTGGTTGTTATCCTGAAATAAGGTCTGTGGTTAACACAAGCTGAAGAGATTTTAATTCTACGACATAAAATAGGTCAGTAAATACCCCACTGGTGCTAACAAGTGTCTAAAAGAGACGACTAAACGCCATCACGCCCAGCATTAGCCGCCTTTAGCTTAGCGGTGGTGACGTGAAGTCATGTGACCGTGCTGTAGTTCTTTTATAGCCCAACATTAGCCTCCTTTAGCTTAGCGATGATGACATGAAGTCATGTGACCGTGCTGTAGTTCCTTTATAGCCCAACGTTAGCCTCCTTTAGCTTAGCGGTGGTGACTTGAAGTCCTGTGACCGTGCTGTAGTTCCTTTATAGCCCAACATTAGCCACCTTTAGCTTAGCGGTGGTGACGTGAAGTCACTGTAACTGTTTCTTCCCTTTCTCAACATTTAGGGTAAAGATGGGCCTCAGGGACGAGCTGGATCTTTAGGTGTCAAAGGAAACAAGGTAAAGCTTTTCTTACTCAGCCTCTCCTAACATGCTGTAAACAATAGTAACCAGGGTTGGGAGGGTGACTTAAATTGAGTTAAAATAACTAGTTCTAAAATGTAACTTTCGATCAAAAACACTTAATGAAATGATTAATCTCTCTCTTGTTTCTGTCACTGTTTCAGGGATCTGAAGGAGTTTTGGGGACGGAGGGAGTTGCTGGTCTCGATGGTGAGGAGGTAGATTGATGAAACTGTGTTTGTTACAGATTTGATTTCATTTAACTGAACTTAAAAGCACTCAAACATCTTAATTATCTAAAAACACAGGATGTAAGGCCTTTCCTTTCTGGTAATAACGTGCATTAGTAACCAGGTGTTTTTCTATTGTGTTCAGGGTCCAATGGGAATAAAGGGACCTGTGGGGCCTTCTGGACTAAAAGGCTTTTCTGTGAGTAAATGGGTTGTTTTTTACTTTCAAAACAACCTCAGAAATGTGAAAATGATGCATGCTATTACACAGAAAAATAAAACAATTCAGCCCTTTATATTCTGTCCTTTCAGCAGCGACACCTGTGTTTTAATTTCTAACGAGAAGGTCAGAGAAGCTTCAGGTGTTTCAGGATTTAATAAAATATGTCACACAGAGATTAACATATTTTAATCTCTGTATGTAGAAGGAATATTACTTTAGATAACTACAATAACTGGATTTAAACTCAGTTTGTTCTCCACATTTGGACTTTTTATTATATTTTTGATGGTAGAAACAGAGCGTTAAATACTGCTGAGGGGTTTCCTTTCCTTCTGTTGTCCACATGCTGGTATTTAGACAGTCATTATGGGATGCATTGCATTACATTAATGCACACAATGTAAACAATTATCTTGTTTTTCATTCCTACGATTTCAATCATATTCAATGTAAATACTGCTATATTTTCTTAAACGTTGCTTTATTTCAGGGGGATAAGGGAAACACTGGACCTCCTGGACAGAAAGGGCCAAAGGGAGATGAAGGTGAAAGAGGCAACCGAGGGCCACAGCGAGGAAAAGGGCCCCCAGGGAAACAGGTGGAGAATGACTTATTATTATTTTTTAATTGTGAACTCCAGTTAGGGTTGTTGTGGCAGCCATTTCGGCCAAATTCCAAACCACACCCTACCCACTCCCCTTCAGTGATGGAGTGAACTCCGTCTGTAGTCTCACTCGCAGCTGAACTCCCCTCGCTCTGGCAGAAACAGGAAATGCCGTAACTTTTCGTAACAACGGTTTCAAAGCAGCATCTCTGTATACAAAATAATATTCAAAATAAAATAAAAATCTTTAATGGTGTTTCTTTTTTTTAAAACAGCTGCGTGGTTTTTGCAACAGTCCCTGCAAATATACACAACTTTATAATAAAATGCACACATGTACCGTTTTCTAGACTAAACATGGGGATGTGTAATCCCACTGGGTTCTGTTCAGAGCAGTTTGCAGGCTGGTAGGAGTGGCCTTTTGCAATTGTAATGGCATGAATATTGGCCCTGTGAAGACCTCAGAGTGTTCTAAAGAATTCAGACTTACACATTATACATTTCTTTAAAACATGTTATTCATTCTTCATCTGCCAATCAGCTTGTTTCTGCCTCAGTGTGAGTAGGACCAAGATTCCTCTCAACGAAAACACACCTGTTTGCAGCAGAAAGTCCCGGATGGCAGCGAAAGCAATTCCCCAGTACACTATCCCAGTATCTCACCTTAACAAAATTGCTCTAATATATCTAAAAATATCTACCCCAAATTGCCATTAAATTCTATTTAAGTATAATTTTTTACCTCCTTACGTCCTGACCATAACCCCCAAATATTCATTACATTTTAAAGAATTTGAACTCTTTAAATCCAGTTGGTTTACATAATGCCAGTGTTTTTATGATTAAAAATAAAACGATTAAACTAATTATTTTCTGTATGCTAGAGGGATTTCTTTACACAGTGTGTCATATGTCGATGAGAGGGAACAACTCTCATTAAATGCATTTATTTGTTATGCAGGAAACCAGGAAACTAGCCTGTATTTCTTCAAAAGGTCAAACGAAAAATGACTATCTGGTTGGAAATAATACCAGTATAATCTGGAAGCCAGTAAGTGTGGTTTTAATGGGGAAGTTTTTGACCTTAAAGGTAGGGTACGTAAGTTTGAGAAACCGGCTCGAGATACACTTTTTGTTATATTCCATGGAATGCTCTTAACATCCCGATAGCAATGAATATCTTAAGTGCTTTGACAAAAAATCCATAAAGAAATGTCATCTGTGGAAGCCGTAGTACTGTAAAAAGCATGACCAATCATCTGAGCCGGCCCGGCTAAAATAACTGGATGGCCTACCTGCCTGTCAGCCTTCCATCTGTGCACAAACTTATCTCGTGCCCTCATTGGTCATGTGCGCGTTCGTGTGTGTTGGAGGAGGGGCTCTGTAAGGAAGTGGCAGATTTTCTCCGGTTGTGTATTTTCAAATTCTAGCGCACTCGAGCTGGTTTCTCCAAAATTACCTACCCCACCTTTAAGTGGAGAAAAATTGCCAATTCAAATTGCCATCAAATAATATTTAAGTATTATTTTTGACCTCCTTACCAGAACCACCAAATATTCATTCAATTTTAAAGAATTTGAACCTCAGTTAAATGAATGCACCAGCTCTTACAATGGTCTGGCTTTCTGCATGTTTCTTCTACTTCAGCATTTGTATCTTTATGGTTAATTGCACTTATTGGAAGTGGATAAAAGTGTCAGCTAAATGTAATTGAATTGAAGCCATAAAAACTGTCACCCTCTTTTTCAGGGATCTCTGGGAATACTTGGGGTCAGTGGAAGAGCCGGAGTGTCGGGGCTGAAGGTCAGAAACTAAGAAATGTTGGATTAATCAGAGAAACTAAAGTCTGCCAGGTTTGGTTTGTAGCTTCTGAAATGTGTGATGATGTGTCTCTCAGGGTGAGCTCGGGACCAGAGGTTCTTCAGGGAGACCCGGACAGTTCGGACCGGGAGGAAACACGGGGTCATCGGGGGTCAAAGGCCAGAAGGGGCTCCGGGGACACAATGTTAGTAATACCGTTTCATTATTTCAGTGTCAATGAGATGCAAAACAGAGGTGGGAAGTAGTGGAGTACAAATACTTTGTTACTGTACTTAAGTACATGTTTCTGGTATCAGTACTTTACTCCACTACTTATTTTTCTGACGACTTTTTACTTTTACTTCTTACATTTTGAACCCAAATACCTGTACTTTCTACTTCTTACATTTTGAACACAAATACCTGTACTTTCTACTTCTTACATGTTGAACACAAATACCTGTACTTTCTACTTCTTACATGTTGAACACAAATACCTGTACTTTCTACTTCTTACATGTTGAACACAAATACCTGTACTTTCTACTTCTTACATTTTGAACACAAATACCTGTACTTTCTACTTCTTACATGTTGAACACAAATACCTGTACTTTCTACTTCTTACATGTTGAACACAAATACCTGTACTTTCTACTTCTTACATGTTGAACCCAAATACCTGTACTTTCTACTTCTTACATGTTGAACACAAATACCTGTACTTTCTACTTCTTACATGTTGAACACAAATACCTGTACTTTCTACTTCTTACATGTTGAACACAAATACCTGTACTTTCTACTTCTTACATTTTCCAAACAGGCTGGTTACTTTAGTTTGAATGTGTTATTACATGGCTTAGTTGAATACTCGATTCTGACAGACATAGACATCAAACGGCGACACATATTCAGTTGCCAGTGACTGTGGCATTCGGGCAGGGATATCTAGATACTTCCCAAGGTTTGACAAAATGAATTGTGCTACTTTTAAAGCAAGCAACGATGTTTTCAAATCTGTAATCAAAAAGCAAAACGCTATCTAAGCACTTCCTGCCGTTGCTACGTTGTTCAAACAGTATCAACGGACTATTTTTCTTAGCGGATGCATGTCATTTTAAATCAATACAACCATTTTTTAAAACAATAATACTCTTTTTTAAATCAATAAAAACATTTTCTATATCTATAAAAGCATTTCAATTAATATTGGGAGTCATGTCGTTACTTTGTTGAGAATGTGGCCGTGTAATAAGCGGGATAATGTGCTTCGCGTCGGGTTCCCTGATCCGCCTGTCGGGTGTTCTTTTACCCATAATGACCGCCTCGCTGCACATTATCCCTTACATATTATCTATCCATCTAATGTTTGGAGAAAGCGTGTCTTTTCTCAGTTACAAATGACATGTGGTTACTAAAAGGTTTTTTCTATATTTAGTGATTCAGATAATGTCTTTGAAGAGATAGACCTGCTCAAATGTGTACACATGTAGACCTGGCATGATTACCTAACTAATATCTATTTTTCAACTTTTTTCATAATCCATTAAGCGTTGAATGGCAAATAAATAGCAGAAAATGCTGTTTTCAGCCTTTTAATTATGAAGATTTCCCTATTTGATCTGTTTCATAATTATATTAAAGTGAATATCTTTGGGAGTTGGACTGACAGACAAGACTTAGACAACTTGGGACTTTTCTTGACATTTTATAAACCATTAATGAATCTATAAAATAAGTGTAAGTTAACATCTTGCTGTTTCAATAATGTATTTTTACACCTTCTCATTGCAGGGTCCACCTGGCAGATTAGGCCCCCCTGGAAGAATTGGACCATCGACACCAGTACGTTTTAATAGACTTAATGTGGAATTAGCATATATATCACAACATTTAAGATAGAAACTTTGCACGCATTATAAAATGAATGTTGTTTGATATGATATGAAGTTTTAACCTATAGTTACATCCAACCAGTTCATGTGCATGCTCCGTTATGAAAGCTTCTACCACTGGATGGCAGCGAAAGCAAGACGAAGCTGCTCTAATATATCTAAAAACATCTACCCCAAAGTGCTATGAAATTATATTTAAGTATTCTTTTTTACTTCCTTACGTCCTGACCATAAGCCCCAAATATTCATTTAATTTTAAATAATTTTAACCCCAGTTAAACCCAGTTGTTTTACATGCAAGTGTTGTTATGATTAAAAAACACAATTAAAACGTATTATTTTCTGTATGTTAGAGGGATCTTTTTACACAGAGTGTGATATGTCAATGGTAGGGAACAACACTCATTAAATGCATGTATTTTTCGTGCAGGAAACCAGCAAAACAGCCTGTATTCCTACACACTTAGTGTAAATAATATCCTGCTATACATTGTGTTAACTGAACATCGGCCCTTCAATAGTGTTTTATTTGTCGGAGTTTTATAGATTTTTTATCTTCACGGTCAACTTGTATATTTTCTACTTTTTAATGCTGTTTTATTTCTATTTTGAGATGTTTTAAATGTTATCATTTGCTCCATGGGCAACCACATAATGGTTCTATGTGGTTGGAAATAATAAATGTATCATTAGGAAACTAGTAATTGTGGTTTTAATGGGGACATTTTTGACCTTAAGTGTCTTAGTATCTATATTCAGCCGGATCTCCCTCCCACCTGACATTCGGAATATTGAGGCCCAATTCCAAACCACGCCCTACACCCTACCCCTCCGTTTGCACGTTCGTGCGGAGGGTCCGCCACATTAAGTGCTGTTCCAAACCAACGAGTGTGGAGGGGAGTGGGTTATCAAGCCCTCAAACAGCGAGTCTGCATCACCTAACCTAACCCTGCTGCACTACCTGACCAGTCTCAACGCTGTGTGTGTCCGTCAGGAAACACGCTGTGTGTGTCCGTCAGGAAACACGCTGTGTGTGTCCGTCAGGAAACACGCTGTTTACAAACAGTTCCAGCAAACATCCACTGATAAATTGCGATGTGAACAACCTCATGATAACCTCATATTTTGTTTTACTTAGGATCATACCTGTGTTTAGTCATACCATTTTATTATAAAGTTGTGTATATTTACAGACTGTTGTTGTATCATCATTATTCTTATTATAACAGCTGATTTTAAACTTCCAAATTAAAATACCTAATTAACAAAGCCTAAAGGAATGAATTAAAAACGAAATTACAGATTGTGCATGAAACAGCTTTTCATTTAGACAAAACAAACACAACTTCAAAACCTGATCATGTTTTATATTTGTATTAAAACAATAATTTGACTAATTTCATGTGTCTTTCAGGGTTTGCCCGGCAACAGAGGAGCTGATGGAAAGAGTGGAAACCCTGGAGCAAAGGTTTAATACATTATTTAGTAACCCTAACAAAGTGAAATGTCTCAATCGATGTGAAGGAGTTCACTTTTATACACATTATGTTTCTCTGTTGTGTGTTTCAGGGCGGTCACGGTGAGACGGGGAGACTCGGTGTTCACGGCTTCAGAGGAGAAATGGTGGGTGTTTAATCTGATTAAGTGTATTTAATGAAGTGTATAAAGATGTGACCAAAGTGACGCCATGTCTACTTCTGTCCTCCTCAGGGCGTTAGAGGTCATAAAGGGGCAAAAGGAGAGCCTGGTACGAGAGGAAAAATGGTAAAATATATATATATTAACTCACAGCATTTGTAATGTAATCATTCAGTGTTATTATTATTATTTTTTGAATACTCTTTTTATTGTCATTTTTGTAAACATTCAGACATAACATACATACAACATACACCCGCATACGACGTACTCAAATGTGTGCAGAATAGTTACTGCGCATCTCTCCATGGGTGACAATAATCTCACTTTAATCAATTAAAGTGTGTGTGTGTGTGTGTGTGTGTGTGTGTGTGTGTGTGTGTGTGTGTGTGTGTGTGTGTGTGTGTGTGTGTGTGTGTGTGTGTGTGTGTGTGTGTGTGTGTGTGTGTGTGTGTGTGTGTGTGTGTGTGTTTTAGGGGACGTTGGGGAAGAGGGGGTTTGTTGGCTCTGCAGGAGCTAAAGGGTCATCTGGAGCTGCTGGTCCTCCAGGTGGGCCGGGGTCTGAAGGAGTTCAGGGGATAAAGGTGAGGGGAAATAGTTATATGGTTTTATTGAAAATAAATAATCTAATAAATAACATTTGTATATAATGGGGATAATGTGTTTATTAGGGGAAAAGAGCCCAATCTGGAAGGAAAGGAAACAGAGGAGCTGCCGGGAAAAAAGTGAGTAAAGTTTTTAATGAGTTGCTTTAATGATTATTATCATTTTCTAATTATTAATATATTTATTTACGAATTTTAAGATTTTCCGAAAAAAACAGATTTCCAGAAAAAGTCAGAATTCAGACATTTTGATAAAAAAAGTCAGAATTCTGAGATTTTTTTTCAAAGTCAGAATGTTTAGTTTTTCAGAAAAAAGTCAGAATTCTGTGATTTTCAAAAAAAAGTCCGCATTTTAAGATTTTAAGAAAACAAAAGGCATGTTTCCAAAACTGAGTGCATGTATGGACAAAGCAAGTTACAAATAAAAACGAAAATGATCCTGAAAGTGTTTTTTATTCCATTTAAAAAACATTAATATCACTATGACAACCCTGATCACTAATGTCTGATATATAAATGTTTAATTAAAGTCTGTATTAAGTGTCTTAACAGAGGCAATAATGCATGTAATGAATTCTGTTCTTCAGGGGGATGAAGGTCCACGAGGAAGACCAGGTTCTGCTGGAGCGCCTGGAAAAGCCGCAAGTATCCCTTTTGAGAAATAAAATAAACACATCCCTAAATCTATTGATTACCTGAAGAAATCTGCTCATTTCAACGGACACATGAACAACCGTGACACGTTGAAAACCCAAAACACATTCCTTACCCGTAAACAAACCAAAAAGTTCATTTATCTTTAAGTTTATTCAACAGGATTGCTGATAGATTGCACTTTTATCCAGTTATTTCAAATCCTGTTCATCAGTGTGTACAAGAGGGGCAAAAAGTGTCATTTAAAAAAGAATTGTATCTGTCAGCTTCTTTTGTATGACCAGCCAAATTAAAACATTAATTTATCTATTAAGGCTTTTTTGTTTGTGTTTAAAATATTTGTACACTGTACAAACATTCATTGTTTTGTTTACTAGAAGAAATACAGTAAGCCATGTAAAAAATAATGTTTCTTTTTATGATTGAGACTTATTACTAATAAATCTGAACCTACTAGAAAAAAGTCAGAATTTAGAGATTTTCAGAAGAAAATCAGGATTCTGCAATTTTGAGAAAAAAGTTAGGATTCTGATATTTTTAGAGTCAGGATTTTAAGATTTTCAGAAAAAAGTATGATTTTCAGAAAAAAGTATGATTTTCAGAAAAAAGTCAGAATCGAGATTTTCTGAAAAAGTATGATTTTTTTCATTTTCAAATTCATCATTTTACTTTTGATTTTCAAAAAAAGGCTGGATTTTAAGATTTTCAGAAAAAAGTATGATTTTCAGAAAAAAGTCAGAATTCTGAGATTTTCAGAAAAAAGTCAGAATTCTGAGATTTTCAGAAAAAAGTCAGAATTCTGAGATTTTCAGAAAAAAGTCAGAATTCTGAGATTTTCAGAAAAAGGCTGGATTTTAAGATTTTCAGAAAACATAAGGCGAGCTTTTATTAAATGAAAAGCTGGTACAACGTAAACAAATTGCAGGAGCAGGCGCAGAGGAACAAAAGGAAAAATAACAAACAAAACAAGAACAAACCGGGAACATTTTCAGAAAAAAGTCAGAATTTTAAGATTTTCTGAAAAAAACAGATTTTACTTCAGGATTCAGAACCAAACCACAGGAAAAACAACGAACTCACAGAGAACACAAGGGAAAGCAAGGTTGCAGTCGAACAGTCAGTTTAGCTTAGGAACCTTCCTAACGGAGTGAAATGACCCGGAAGTCCCTCAGTGGCAGCCATGATAAGTGCCGTTCCAATTCTCTAGACTCTAGATGATAGGAAAGGAGCTTTGAAACTTCCTTTATAACCTCCTTTAGCTTAGGAACCACTGGAGCTCCCTTTACGAAAGGAGAGGAGAAAATGCTGCCCCACAATGCCTTGCGGCCTCAACATTTACCGTCACACAACATTTACCGTCACACAACATTTACCGTCACACAACATTCGGCCGTTCACGGAAACAACTGATCGTGACCGAGAAATGATATCATGAAAGTTACGGTGCTTATTAAGCATTTTACAAATGAAAACACTGAGACAGGAAGTAAATATTGAAATGAGACAGGGGGTGAACGACTTTCAAGGTAAAACAGGAACCCGACAGAATGTGACAATCCCAAATGAAACAGAAAATAAACAGATCGTGACATGGAGTTGTATTTAAGCTCATAAAAAACTGAGAGTGAGGAATGTCTTGACGATTGTTTCCTCGTCTCTTGATCTTGTTTTCAGGGCCTCAGTGGTCTGGATGGGTTACTCGGGGTTGAAGGAAATCCTGGAGATCCAGTAGGTTAAAACAGTCCTTACTATAATAAATGTAGTCGTTGTATTGTTAATCTTTTTACTAAATGATGTTCTGTTCTTCCCCAAAGGGTGATGTAGGTTTCAGAGGAGCTCCTGCAACACCTGGCAGCCCTGGGAAAATGGTAAGCTCCAAAACACACATGGATGACGTGCAAACATTCACCATAAAACCGTATTTAGTGACATTAAATTCATCTCAAATGTGTTTAATGTTGTAGGGAAAACCTGGATCTCCTGGGGTCAGAGGAAGCAGTGGAGCACCAGGGTTTAAGGTACAACATTATTGTCTTTATAATCATTTTGTTATAATGAATTGAAATAGTCAAAATGATATGTTCATTGTGGACATGTGTATAGTTTGATGTACCCCTGCTGTGCAATAACACTGCCTATAAACATCTGTGGCAAGTAACTAAGTACTTATTTGAATGTATGTGATTGTCCCTTAATCTACAGTAATGTGTTAGATAGATAGATGGATAGATAGATAGATAGATAGATAGGTACTTTATTGATCCCTGCAGGTCTCCCTTGAAAAAGAGATCTATGATCTCAATAGGCGCGTTCACACCAAGTACTTTGCCGTATTTAGTGCCGGCACTCAGTGCCCCGGCACTTATTACCCCAGGGCAGATTGAGGGAAGATTACGCAAATGAGCCGCTGACGTCACTTCGTCTTCTTCTGCTTTGGGTTTACTGGCAGGCCGCAAACAACTTCACGGTGTATACTGCCACCCGGAGTCCCCGGCCGGAAGTCCCCGGAGTTGGGGACTGGCTTCAGTAGAAGCTGCTAGGACTCCCAGCAGCTTCTACTGAAGCCTTCCGAGTAAATCGCCAGAACGCCGATACCTCCTCATCTCCACCGCTCCGATGTTTTATTTTGTGTTGCCATAAGTTAGTCTCTCTGCGTTTGTGCACTGGGCGAATGCTAATGCTAATAATGCTAATGCCAGGATAATAAAATGGCGGCTCTACAAAACATTTCAGAGTTGTACGGGGCGTGGTTTGCAATTCGCCCAGAACAATCAGAACTGGGGCACTTTTTTCCCCCAGGAAAGTACCATCTCTCAGCAGGCACTAAAAATGGGAGTAAAAGTTCCCGAGATTAAGTGCTCTTTTTGGTGTGAACGCGACATAAGGGGTACTAACGGAACTAAACGCGAAAAGTACGGTGAAAAGTACTCCGGTGTGAACGCGGCTATTGGGACCAATCTGGTTAAATAAAGGTTTGAAATGAAATGAAATGAATCCCAATTTGGGAAATGTTTGCGTTGCAGAAATAAACAGTCCAAAATATTTCTGAAATAGAAATGAAATAGCATTACAAAGTTACAAAAAATATATATATACATGTGGAAATGCAATTTTCTAGTAACAAATATAATGCAGGCTATTATTTTCATTTATTGAAATATCCTACTGATGTCCTGTTCTGTGTTTCAGGGTAAATCTGGATTCAAAGGGAAACAAGGACCACCTGGACCAATGGGGCCAAAGGTATAGAAAACAGAATAATAATTAAAAAACAGCCATAAAATACTTAACATAACATCTGTAAACATCTGTATGATCTGCACAGGGTCTTCCAGGACTGAGAGGAGAGAAGGGAGAGTCTTCAATCTCTGGTCTGAAGGTAAAGTCCAACACTAATGCCACTTTCCCACCAAAGCGCTTACAGGGCCAGTTCGGAGCTGGTGCCCGATTACGCACCAGCTCTTCCTGTTTCCACCGCAGAGGGGCCAGTTCTTTGCCCCGAAAACGGGTTCTTAGCTGGCCCCACTCAACTGCCCTTCCAGAAACCAAGAACCAAATATGTCACGCTTACTTAAACGCTGATGTCAGGACGCAGCACCAGTTGGGCTCTGGGCGGTGGAAACACAACTGGGGCTAAAAAGAAGAACCTGTTCAGAACCAGAAAAGCACGGAGCTAGAACTGGAACTGGTTTACCTTTTAAGAAATGATCTTAATCCAAACAATCCTGATCACAATTTTCTGGTATATAAATGTTTAATTAAAATCTGTATTAAGTTGCAGAGTCTTAACCGGGGCAATAATGCATCTAATTTCAGTTCGGAGCTAGTGTCCGATTAAGCACCGGTTCTTCCTGTTTCCAAAGCAGTGGGGCAAGTTCTTGAACCCGAAAACCAGTTCTTAGCTGCTCGTCCAGAAACTAAGAACCAAATATGTCACGCTAACTTTAACGGTGATGTGATGACGAAGCACCAGTCGGTCTCTTGGCGGTGAAAACACACTGGGGATAAAAATAAGAACCGCTTCAGAACCAGAAGAAACGGAGCTAGAACTGGAACTGGTTTGGTGGGTAAGGGCTATAAGTGCACCACATTACGGGGTTTATTGGGAAAAATAAGTTTTATTTAACATCAAGATGGTTTATTTGTATTTATTTCCAATGATATACTTGACTCTTTGTTGTAAGAATATACTAATTGGACTGAATTTTACGATAAGCTCTGATCGGCTTGCAAAAATCAGACAAAACTACACTGTTGATCATTTTTTGCCCATTATCAACTTTATTTGCAGGGTCTCCCAGGTGAAATGGGAATATTTGGACCAGTCGGGCCATCTGGGCTAAAGGTTGGTTGAAATATTTGAAGATTAGAATAATTGACATTCCAAAAAATGCATAATTTCACCTGCTCACCACATTATACCTTCCAGGGGAATCCTGGTCTGCAGGGGCTGAAGGGTCGAATAGGCCATAAAGGAAAGCAGGTGAGTTGTTTTTACTTCTCTTTTCACAGTTTTTAGCAGTAATTTAATAATGAACGTACTTATTTTCACAGGGGAGAAGCCGGTCCTCGGGGTCCACACGGGCGTAAAGGCATCCTCGGACTCGCTGTGCGTTGCTTTGATATTCTGCTATTTGATAAAGTTATGAAACACTTCACTAAAGTAATTTCTGTTTTGTTTGTGTTACAGGGCCAGCTTGGGAAGAAGGTGAGACTTTTTAATGCCTCCATGCAAGCGTGATTTTGGGAAACGCACTGATTAACAAGACCTACAAAGTCATTTGGGTAAAAAAGTCAGAATTCTGATATTTTCAGAAAATAGTCAGAATTTAGAGCATTTCGGAAAAACGTCAGAATTATAGGAAAAAGTCCTAATTTGAGATTTGCAGAAAAAAATGAGATTTTTTGAAAAATTTCAGAATTTTTAGATTTTCAAGAAAAATTTCAGAATCTTCAAGAAAAATTTCAGAATTTTCA
This sequence comes from Trematomus bernacchii, assembly GCF_902827165.1. Lineage (NCBI taxonomy): Eukaryota > Metazoa > Chordata > Actinopteri > Perciformes > Nototheniidae > Trematomus > Trematomus bernacchii. The sequence goes on along the minus strand of NW_022987791.1, from coordinate 292,884 downwards.
AGAAAAATTTCAGAATTTTGAGATTTTCAAGAAAAATTTCAGAATTTTGAGATTTTCAGCCAAAAATCTGAATTCAGATTTTTTGAGAAAGAAAGTCAGAATTGAGAAAAAAGTCAGAAAAAGTCAGCATTTTAAAAAAAGTCAGAATTTTGAGATTTCCATAAACAAATCTGAATTTTAGGAAAAAGTATTAAAAAAAATATATATATATAAACATCATATAAACAGCAAACTGACAATACTGTAATTTATGTTTTATGACTATGAAGGTTTAAGTATCGTCTTTGACTTCTTTGATCTCGTGTCCTGCATCCTGATTCCACAGTTTTCAAATGTTCAACAAAGAATTTTTTTTTAAAGCTCATTCAGTCAGCCTGAAATTATTCCAGTCTTTCATTATTTGCGGTTACCATGTGTGTGTGAATAGTGAGATTTGTTGAAATGCATTAGTCGTATCAAGACAGAGTCTGACTGTGTTTACAGGGAATGAAAGGAGTCAAAGGAGGGAGAGGACCAAAGGGAGTGAGAGGCAAGCCAGGACCTCCAGTAAGACTTTCACTCATCTAATCATCAGTTTAAAAAAAAGAAAGTTAACTGTAACATACTGTGAAGTTTGAAGAGGCATTTAAATTGTAATGCAGTGAAAAACAGCTTTATTGCCATGAGTTTCTCCCCCTTTTCCTCACAGGGGAAGCCAGGAGCACCAGGCCTCAAACGCAGGCCTTCACAAAGACGGGGTTCAAAGCCTGAGCTCAGACCGGGTCGTCAGAGACCCAAAACAGCACGCATTAAAAGACTAGAGAACGTGCCGCGGTTCAGACTAACACCGGCCCTCTTGAAGGTACAACAGACTGTGGGTAAAGTTTCCCTCCTGGACGCAATGTGAATATTCGCATCGCTCTAATCGCTAAGTTTCACCGCGGCTGTCAGCTGTGTTTACTCTCATCATTCAAACAAGACGCGCTAGACCAGGAGGCGGGGCTTATCTCCATGTAAATACTATGGTAGATACCAACTACAACAAAATGAACACATGTTACCGTGATGTAATTGTAATACACGTTTCAAAATGATGCCAGAATGACAACATACTGACACTGGTTTGTAAGAACCAATTAATGCTTTGACAAGCCTGCAGAAAAGACAGCAGGAGAAACATGTGTGTTTTCTGAATGGAGATTGGATCGATCAGGCTAAGCTAACGTTGTATCTGCTCCGTCCACACTCACAACAACATCCCACAGACACAGATAAAACATTGACTGTATCCGCCATGCCACAGACAGTTTGTGGTTTTGACTTTACATGTAATGTGAACGCACCATAAGTGTTCCTTCACATCTTCCCTTGACCCCATTAACCCCAGGGGTCCAGCCTGCTGTCCAGGAGATGGTCTGAGGAGGAAGAGGAGGAGGAAGAGGAGGAGGATTCGTTCAGCTGGCCTCAGGGAACCAAAGAGGATCCTGCCACCTCCTGCTACGAGCTGGGACTCATACACCCTCACCTGAGCGATGGTGAGCCTCTGAATACACTTCACTGTTTACTGAATGATTCTGAATGATGGTGCACTAAAGTGGATCATCTCTCAGGTTTCTTTTACATGGACCCAAACCAAGGCTGTCCGCACGACTCGGTGAGGGTTTTCTGTAACTTCACAGCAGGAGGAGCGACCTGCATCGAGCCTCTACCCTCACAGGTACACTCACTTACTCCTACATTGATATGTATCATTATTATAACTTGTAGTGGCGATTTTGTCCCTAAACTACAAATATCAAATTAAAAAAACTACACGAAATCAAACTGCAGCTAAGGCACCAGGTAGCCAATTGTAATTGTTAACCTCCTTTCTTTAGATCAAATTAAGTTGGAAATCAAAGAAGAAGAATGCACCTGTCCAATGGCTCAGTCAGCAGCACGCTGGGAACAAGGTAACACATTTTTAATTGATAGAAAAACTTTTGATGAATCTGAAAACTGACTCCTGTGTGTCTCTACAGTTTGAGTACTCCGGCCTGGATGTGGTCCAGCTGAGGTTCCTGCGGCTGCACAGCCTCTCGTCCTCACAGCTCCTGACGCTCCGCTGCTCAGAGAACAGCTCCAGATCTGCAGGAAACACATCGTCAATTGATCACCTGCTGGGAGACACATTGTCAGCTGATCACCTGCTGGGAGACACATTGTCAGCTGATCACCTGGTGGGAGACACATCGTCAGCTGATCACATGCTGGGAGACACATCGTCAGCTGATCACCTGGTGGGAGACACATCGTCAGCTGATCACCTGCTGGGAGACAAATCGTCAGCTGATCACCTGGTGGGAGACACATCGTCAGCTGATCACATACTTCACCTGCTGGGAGACTCCGGCACAGAAATCCCTTCCCACTTCACCAGCGTGTCCAGGAGAGGCTGTGAGGTCAGTATCCTGTTCACTGTTTAGTACATTATAATATATATTTTCAAGTTCTTTAAAGCTCACCTATTATGCAAAATCCACTTGTTCATGTTCACCAGCAACCAAGGTAACCCCCCCCCCCCCCCCCCCCCCCCCCCCCCCCCTTATCACCTGAATCTCCTCCTAGAGCACCATTGAGTTATTTTTAACCAAATCTCTCTCAGAGGGGCGTGGGGAGGGGCTCCTTATTTTCATCTAAAGTAACAGACAGAGAATCAGCACTTTTGAAACAGGGCTGAAACAGAGGGGATTATGGGTAATGCTGCAATGATCTGTTTGGTGTTTCAGCCAATCAGAGACAGGTTCTGGATATATCTGAGACCTGTAATATATTGATGAGAAAGAGCATAATAGGGGACCTTTAACTTCCCATCTCCTTCTCTCCTGTCTGATCCTACGTCAGGTGGAGGTGTCTGTGACGGTGCGGGGGGGAACGGAGCTGCATCGAGGTGACATGCAGCTACTTCCTGTCAGAGACATGGGGGTGGAGCCTACGGTGTGTTCTCCAACCGTCTCTGAAATCACCGCTGTGCTGGGACCCCTCTGCTTCTTGTGACCTGAGAGGTGTGTGTGTGTGTGTGTGTGTGTGTGTGTGTGTGTGTGTGTGTGTGTGTGTGTGTGTGTGTGTGTGTGTGTGTGTGTGTGTGTGTGTGTGTGTGTGTGTGTGTGTGTGTGTGTGTGTGTGTGTGTGTGTGTGATGGAATACTGTAAATATCTCATTTATATGGAAAGCAGGGACATATGGTCTAGATATTTTCTCACGGCTGTTTTTGTGTATATTTATTGAATCTGAAGGAATGGAGAATTATCTTCACTGTTATTAAATATGTGTTAATGAGTAATTGTATTACTTTAAACAGACTTGACGTAGAGTATTTATATCATAACTAGTGTACTCAGTGTCTCATATGTCTCACAGGGGGAGGATGTGCAGCACTTTTTAAAATAAAAACATGACTTTGAACATGTGGAATAAAATCAAACCGTGTGCATCTGTTTTATTTTTCACTCAGATTTAAGGTAATAATATTGTTGATATTTGTTGTGATTGTTAAGCTGTAGCAATATTTGTAATCTTTGTAAACTTGTAAACTATTCTTATAACTTAACATTTTCAGTTATTTTTATTGTGTTAATGCAAATGGAAAACATTCAAGCAGTATCTTTCTGCATTGTAGAAGTCTGAACTCAGCTGCTCATATTTTTAGTCATTAAAAAAACGTTTAGCCAAATGAAGACCCCATTGATACCAACTGTAAATGTATTATCTCTGCCCGGGTGTGGTAGTTGGGTATTTGTTGTTGTCAGTCCCCTCAGGAGTGAAAGCTTCATGCTGCCTCCGTCCATATAGTCAGGTGATTCATCTCAAACTAGATGCATTCAAAACATGTGATAATAACATTCAGATCAGAATCAGAATCCCTTTATTAGTCCCACAGAGGGGACATGTACATTGTTACAGCAGAAAAGAGCCGGAGACAGATTAATGTTAACTAAAGTATGCATAAACATTTATTTAAAAAAAGAAATTATAATAAAATAAAAAGTCACGCAGCCTGTCAGACACTGAAAAACGCCATCATGTGCTTCTTGGTGTTGAATATCTTTCTACTCCATGGAAATGTTACTCAATGAAGCTCAGCGCAAGTTCCTTCAGGAAGACTGGGTATATATACATTCACTCCGCAGCTGCTTATAATCAGCTCATCACGGGCGTTCTCTTTAACCTATTACATTTCACCTCATTCTCCAGCAGCCAATCACCGTGCTGCAGCCAAACTTTAAAATGGTTCTCCTCTCTCCTGCAGTCAGCTGTGATTTCAGGTGTTCATGCTGCCGCCCGCCTCCTCTTCATCCACCTCCCCCCCATCCACCTCCTCTTCATCCACCTCCCCCCCCATCCGCCTCCTCCCCATCCGCCTCCTCCCCATCCACCTCCTCCCCATCCACCTCCTCCCCATCCACCTCCTCCTCATCCACCTCCCCCCCCATCCGCCTCCTCCCCATCCACCTCCTCCCCATCCACCTCCTCCCCATCCGCCTCCTCCCCATCCACCTCCTCCCCATCCACCTCCTCCCCATCCACCTCCTTTCATCACATCCAGTGCCAGGAGAGCTAATCCAAAGACCTCATCACACCTCCTCTTCATCCCATCTCCTCATCAAATCCAGATCTTCATCATCATCACCAGTGTCTAGACCCTGGGGGGTTCCCTATATGCTCACGGCTGCATTTCCCCCTTTAGATATACCATTTCAGGATTGGGGTCTAATCGCCAAAGACTTAACATTTATCATATGGCATGTGTCAATAAATGTTCTCTAAACAAAATGAAGTCTCCTGATTGAACTGCAGTTAGACTAGGTTTATGAAGAAAACGTGTTAGAGCTATTACTGAGTGTAAGGTATTACCGGGAACATGAGTGAAAAATAGTCACGTGTGATTAATGCAGTCAGGGGTGATTAACGCAAAATGTCATCATTTAAAACTGTTCTTCGTGTTCTCCGTAGACGCTCTTCTGACTGTTTCCAAAGACTTGAGGGACAGAAATGTCTGGAAACGAACCAGATGCAGGATGACGGGTCTGAATGCGCTGCCTGGTGGTTAACAATATCCCCTCATGGAGCTAGAAGATAAACAGGGAAAAACTCTAGTTATATAACCAACAATCACTTTGAACAGAGATCTCTTAAAACATGACTAATAAGTTAGACACAAGTTCAATGTGATGTTCACAGAGATATTTATATTCCTGAGCTTTCCCAGTGGTGGGTTTATTTATTTAAAATATATCATTTGTAACATTTCCTTATCCAACTCTGACTGACTTCCCGCGTCCCTGCTCGCTGCCATGGACGCGGGAAGGGGGGGTGCTGAGGGGGCTGCAGCACCCCCAACTCTGACTGACTTCCCGCGTCCCTGCTCGCTGCCATCAGTGTGTGAATAAGAAGTCAAACATATAAGGCTGCTGTTATTTTGCAGCTTAAAGAATGAATGAGAAAGTTGATTGGTGTATTGGTATTCACACAGATTCCATTCAATCACTATATTTAATTTCACTTTTCAAGGGATATTCTACGCATCCTTTGTTTGTAGGACCGTATCAGACCCGAACGCAGTTCTTGAGCAAAACGTTTCAATCTGTTAAACTGTCACTGGAAACAAAACATGTACGTTTTATGGGTTTATTTGAACAATGTGATCGCATGATTCCTTCAGGTATTATTGCAGATCTGCTGTAAGCTAGCTAGCTAACCTTGTCCTTTCAGATATACTGACAAAACACTTTATACTGTTATATATCTTTATAATATCTACACTTTTTAGGGTCCGCGTTTCAGTTTTGTTTTGAGCTTCTTGCAGCGTTTTCTTTTCACAGCGGTTCGTTAATGTAGGGCTTTTAGTAAATGCTGCACATGTTTCCTCAAATTGGTGAATATGCTCTAAATGCTGTGCATGTGTTGTCAAGTTGCTGAAGATGTTTCTTCATGTGTTTTGGCACATTTGTGTTTTTATATTGCATTGTATTTGAGGCTTCAGCGCCTTTCTCTGTGTTAGACATAAACGGGAGGCACAGATTTCATCAAGTGATACATACATATATTACCTATGATTTGATTGCATGTACGATAGTTTGGATATATTTGGAGGATATGAGTTCAATACTCACATTTCTTCTGGATCTTGGCTCTGATCGTCTTTCCTCTGATCCTGTAGGGATGAACACAATCCAACAGTTTTAGATCAACTTAAAATAAGTGTTTGTTCTTTGAGTCAGCTTCAGAGTCCTGATCCAATGCTTCACATCCCATCATATCCTCTCTGCAAACACTACGACTGACTGCCACAGCTCTCAGCTGCATTACAGAGTTAACTAGGCATTAGTCCAGGAACAAAACAACTTCATAGAAAAAACAAACAGACTCACTTTTTAACTGTAAAATGTGTCTGTTAATGAGTTGCACCTGACTGAAATGTGGCTTTGCATTGTCAGCTTGCATTATATTGTTCTTGGGAGAACGCAAGAAAAGAAACATGAGATGAACAAAAGGAGAAAGTTCAGATAAATGGTAACATCACTGATGTGTTGTGCTAAGCTAGGCTACGCCTGGAAGGTGGAACTGGAGAGATTCCCCAGTGAGAGGAACACATCCACCTCCCTGTGTTCAATACAATCCTGCTGAACCAGCAGAGACTGAGTCGACCCCTTACTGACCTGAGAGTCTCCAGTCTGCAGTCTGGACTCTCCAGAACATCTCTCAGCAGCTCCACTCCTGAATCCTTCAGAGCGTTGTTACTCAGGTCCAGATCTCTCAGATGGATGTTGGACTTCAGAGCTGAGGCCAGAGCAGAACAGCTGATCTCTGACAAGCTGCAGCCCCTCAGTCTGAATAAAGAACACATGATGTAAGTTTAGAAAACAACGTTCCTGATTGAAATAATGAAAGGTTTAATAATCTGATTATAGCTGGAGAAGTAGAGAATGTAGACGTTTAGAAAGTGGACACTCCCGACAGGTTAAAAACCGTAAGATCCAAAAAGTGAAAAGAGCTCTCATTAATATGAAAGACAACGTTCTTCACCTTCAATAAAAAGTGGTGACTTCACATCATAAACTCTGCTCCTTCTACACTAACTCGTGATGTGCAGCCAGACAAATCAAAACCCACAGAAACTGATTCAACTCAAGATCACAGAGTTTACAAAGAAGTCAGGATGAATTTAGAAGAAATGTGATCAAAATAAATAGAGAATATTTATTTCAGGAATAGTGGAGACATAGATCACAGCATCTTCAGTTTAAACTATTCAGTCAGTTTGAGCATCATGCAGCTTCAGACACATGTTAGAAACAGCAACAACTGAACATATTTGTTAGTGTTTGATAGTTTTAATAGAAATATGTAATTATTGTATTCATGTGTTTATAATGTCATTTATTTAAAAACATGACGGAGAATAAAAGATGAATTCCAGGTTTTTAACCTCTTAATCCCTGAGCCTGTTTTTCAGGTCTCAGGCTCGAAAATGACATTCCCAGAACAAATGACCATATCTTCCCTTCTAAAAGGGTTAAATTAATAATCTTTTTTCTCAAAGTAATGATAAACCTGTGAGTTGGATGTAGAAAAGTCACAATCAATATAGATGTTTTTTATTTTAAAGAAAATTCAGATTTTACATAGTAAAAAACTGTAAATTATAGTGTCCGTCCAAACATTCTTTTTTACTTATAGTGAAAACTACCCTTGGATGATGGGTTAGTAGACTAAAAGCTTTAGGAATCCAAAGTAGAACATATAATAAGTACCCTGTATCAAGATTGATGCAAAACAAGTGAAATTTGACCTTTTTAGAGAGATTTAGCCAAAAACCCACTTCTGGGGTCATTTGGGTGGATTTGACCTATCTCTGGCCCCCCTTGCTCGATTTTGATTAATGAAATCTCTTTATAACCGCTAGAGCCAATGGAATCGAGGCAAAGTTATATACACACCAACACGTTAACAAATAAGGAGTGAGAGTGACGCGTTACCAAAACCGGAAGCTGCATACACTCTGGTGGCTACCATTAGCAGCTAACTTTTCCGCTCCGATTTTTACATAAAAAATGGAATTATGGATTATAAATAATTTCTTCAAAGGCACAGGTACATTATCAACCTATGGATCAATAGTTGTAGCATTTTTTTTTTTCGTTTTAATGCCATTGAACACGTCTTTTGACCTAATTGACATCTACGGTGAGACGATCTGCCGTAAAAGCTCCGTAAAGGTACGTGTTGTGATGTCTGTGTTTGCTTCCCCTGTCGCAAGTTCGGATCGCTCAGTGATGATACTATACCTAAATAATCAGTGGAGTCTCAGCTTTAATAGGCTATATTGTATGTGCAGCTACGATAAGTAATAAGGGTATCTTTATCTTGAATTGTGTGCCGCAGTGTGTTAGAATTATTTCGCTCAGGGGTCATTTTTAGACGCTTCTTATGAGACTTGTGTTTTGTTTTGGTAAAAATGGTTCATATCTTCAGTTAGCTGAGATTCTTCCCGTTAATCTGGTGTTACACATTAATAGTTTCATAAATGTTAAGAAGCCCTGAGACATTATCTCGAAAAAAAAACGGTGGGAGGGGTCCAATGGGGGGACTGCCGTGCCGACTATGATTTTTCTTTAACATAGCTCTGCTACAGTCAATGAGCTAAACCACAGAAGAAGAAAGTAGACTTTAGCATTAAGATGCTCAGTGAGGATCAGGATCATATCAGCCTGATGTCTGCAGCTCAGAGTCAACACAACTCTCACATATTCATCTCAGCACAGAAGATAGAGATGGAGAACTGACCTGAGAGTCTCCAGTCTGCAGTCTGGACTCTCCAGAAGATCTCTCAGCTCCACTCCTGAATCCTCCAGATCGTTGCCACTCAGGTCCAGATGTCTCAGATGGATGTTGGACTTCAGAGCTGACATCAGAGCAGAACAGCTGATCTCTGACAACCTGCAGTCCTCCAGACTGAATAAAGAACACATGATGTAAGTTTATAAAACAATGCTCCTGATTGAAATAATGAAAGGTTTAATAATCTGATTATAGCTGGAGAAGTAGAGAATGTAGACGTTTATAAAGTGGACACTCCCGACAGGTTAAAAACAGTAAGATCCAAAAAGTGAAAAGAGCTCTCATTAATATGAAAGACAACGTTCTTCACCTTCAATAAAAAGTGGTGACTTCACATCATAAACTCTGCTCCTTCTACACTAACTCGTGATGTGCAGCCAGACAAATCAAAACCCACAGAAACTGATTCAACTCAAGATCACAGAGTTTACAAAGAAGCAGCACCAGAGTCTGAATAAAGAACACATCATGTAAGTTCAGAGAACAATGGTCCTGCTTGAGAGAGTTCAAAGTCTCATCATCTTTTCAGACCTGGAGAGGGTTCAGATGCCAATGTCAAAAATGATGAAGATACTTTTAGAAATGTAATAGTAGATAACTTTATAGTTATAGTATATATATATATATATATATATATATATATATATATATATATATATATAGTATAGGTTCTTCTGATGCATTGATAATGCATCAGAAGAACCTCCTTCATCTCCCTCACAGCTCATCAGTACTGACAGCATCTTCACTGACTCATGGAGCACAGTGAGAGTCTGTGGAAGCTCACACACTGTCCCCTCACACATTTACTTTCTCTGCTTTCTGTTATTCTTGTCAAATATTCAGCAATTTAGAAAGAAATATGAACTTATTGAAATATCTTTGTACTCAGGCAAATGATGGAATTATAAATATATCAATTATAAATACAGTACAAAACCACATGAACTACAGCCAGTGATCTGACCTCAGAGTCTTCAGTCTACAGTTTGGACTCTTTAGTCCAGAACTCAGCTGCTCCACCTCTGAATCCTGCAGGTCTACTTTCACCTCCAGCTCTCTCAGATCGGAGGGGTCGGACTTCAGAGCTGAGGCCACGACTTCCCAGTCTAAGAATCCACTGGCAGGAATTCTGTTAGAACACATATTACAGAATTTGTTTATATAACAAAAAGAGGAAACAACATATTTACTTCATGCATTTGAGGAAAAACATTTTGAATATCATGATCTGATTACCACTGGATGTTAGTCTATTTAATATTTGGTAGAGTGTGATCTGATCCCATGTCTGTCACCTCTCTGCTAGCTACCTTCTAGACTAGAGAAGACTAGAGTCAACATAAATCACATATTGCTCTGTGTCTAATTTAACGATAAAGAAACTGCAATCATTTCATAATAACTTTACTGCATTCAATGACATATGTAAAGTTATTCTGTATGTTCTGATCACATGTTGCTGTGATAAAACATCCTTCATATTATTTTGACAAGGAAAATGAAGAGAAGAAAAAACTAACATTTTAAAATGATTAGAATAATTATATTAATTCAATTTAGCTCTCACAGTATGTGAAACAGCAACAAGTTGTATAGTGTTTATTTTAAAAACTAAAATCCTTATCTACACTAATCTATAAAGCTAATCACATCTGGACTCACACAGCCTCCCTGCAGTTCCTCACAGCTGGAATCAGTCTCTGTCGTCTCTCCTCTGATGTTTTGGACTTCTCCAGGTCCAACTCATCCAGAACCTCCTCTGACATCTCCAGCATGTAGGCCAGAGCTCTGCAGCGTGTCACAGAGAGTCTCTTCTCTGATCTGTTCTCTGACTTCAGGAACTCTGTGATCTCCTGATGTACTGAGTGGTCCTTCATCTCTGTCAGACAGTGGAAGATGTTGATGCTCCTGTCATCAGAGACTTCATCAATTCTCATCTTCTTCAGGTTGCTGATGGCTCTCTGGATGATTTCTGGTCTGTTGTCTGTGCGACCCAGCAGGCCTCCTAAGAGTCTCTGGTTGGACTCCAGAGAGAGGCCGTGGAGAAAGCGGACAAACAGGTCCAGGTGGCCATTTTTACTTCTGAGTGATTTCATCATGGCTCTCTTTAGGAAGACATCCAGGGATGGGTAATCCTGATCACTGTTAAACATGTTGTTATAGTCACTCTGCAGGGATGGGTGATCATCATCACTGCTATCACTGTTGTTATAGTCACTCTGCAGGGATGGGTGATCATCATCACTGCTATCACTGTTATCACTGTTATCACTCTTGTCATCGTCCAAGTCTCCCTGCGGGAAGTCCTTCAGTACCTCTGTGTCTCTGTTGGAGTAACAGTGCAACATGTAGACTGCAGCCAGGAACTCCTGAATGCTCAGATGAACAAAGCAGTAGACTGTTTTCTTGAATATCACACTCTCTCTTTTGAAAATCTGTGTACAAACTCCTGAGTGCACCAAGGCCTCGGTGACATCAAGACCACAGCGCTCCAGGTCTTCTTGGTAGAACATGATGTTTCTTTTCTCCAGATGTTCAAACGCCAGCCTCCCCAGCTTCAGAAGAAGCTCCCTGTCAGCCTCTGTCAGCTGCTGTGGATTCGTCTCATGTCCCTCTTCATACTTCTGCTTCTTCCTCTTGGTCTGGACCAGCAGGAAGTGTGAGTACATGTCAGTGAGGGTCTTGGGCAGCTCTCCTCTCTGGTCTGTAGTCAACATGTGGTCCAGAACTGCAGCAGTGATCCAGCAGAAGACTGGGATCATGCACATGATGTGGAGGCTCCTGGAGCTCTTGATGTGAGAGATGATTCTGCTGGACAGGTCTTCATCACTCCATCTCCTCCTGAAGTACTCCTCCTTCTGGGCGTCAGTGAAGCCTCGTACTTCTGTTACCCTGTCCACACACTCAGGAGGGATCTGATTGGCCGCTGCAGGTCTGGAAGTTATCCAGACGAGAGCCGAGGGAAGCAGCTTCCCCCTGATGAGGTTTGTCAGCAGCACGTTGACTGAGGACTGCTGAGAGACTTCAGACACAACCTCATTGTTTCTGAAGTCCAGAGAAAGTCTGCTTTCATCCAGGCCGTCAAAGATGAGCAGCACTTTACAGACAGCCAGCTGCTCTGCTGTGACCTTCTGTAAGGTCGGATGGAAAACATGGAGCAGCCTGAGAAGACTGTACTGCTCACCTTTGATCAGGTTCAGCTCCCTGAAGGAGAGCGGGATCACCAGACTGACATCTTGGTTTCCCAAACCCTCGGCCCAGTCCAGAGTGAACTTCTGCACTGAGAAGGTTTTTCCAACTCCAGCGACTCCGTTGGTCAGGACCGCTCTGATGAGAGTCTGTTGGTCAGGTGAGGCTTTAAAGATGTCCTGGCACTTGATTGGAGAGTAATGGAGGGCATTTTTCTTGGAAGCTGTCTCCAGCTGCCTCACCTCATGTTGGGTATTAACCTCTTCACTCTGGCCTTGTGTGATGTAGAGCTCAGTGAAGATCCTGTTGAGGAGGGTTTCACTTTCACCAGTTCCTTCAGTCACACGTTCACATCTCCTCCTCAGACTGAGCCTATGTTCATCACCTCCTGCAGACCACGTTCTGCTGAAAGAGAAGGACACGTGAGAATAAAAAAAACGTTTTAAATGAACTTATATTATGTACAACACAACAGGAAGAATCCTGTTTTCAGGCCTGAAGACACCAGGAGACAGCAGTGTTTCCCACAGAATTATACTTGTGGTGGTAGCCGTGCACAACGGGCGGGGGGGGGGGGTGCTAATGGAGCACGCTCTTGAACTGTTAGTTTGCCGGAGCGTCGCAGCGGGGTTACTGCATGAGTGATGTGCAACAACATTTGACTTCTCTTTTTCTCGTAAGGTCTCCCTTTCTGTTGGTCGCTTATTAGCGGACCCTTCACACGATGGCAGAGCGAACAGGTACAGGAGGCGTGGAGCGAGGGATCATTGTCCACTAGTTCATCGATCGCAGATGGCGTAGTGCTGGCGGACGGATAAAAAAAACAAAAACCTAAATAGGTCGTGAAATATACTTGGGCGGCCGTTAATATTACATTACATTTCATTTAGCTGACGCTTTTATCCAAAGCGACTTACAATAAGTGCATTTGACCAAGACGATACAAACTTGAAGAATCATATAAGTACATCAGGTTTCATAGAGACAAACCATTTCAAGTGAAACTCAACAGGCTTTAGATAAGCCAGTGCTTTGTTAGTATCTAAGTGCTTTGTTAGTATATAAGTGCTTTGTTAGTATATAAGTGCCTTGTTAGTATCTAAGTGCTTTGTTAGTATATAAGTGCTTTGTTAGTATATAAGTGCTTTGTTAGTATATAAGTGCTTTGTTAGTATATAAGTGCCTTGTTAGTATCTAAGTGCTTTGTTAGTATATAAGTGCTTTGTTAGTATCTAAGTGCTTTGTTAGTATATAAGTGCTTTTTATTTTGTTTGGTGTTTTGTTTTTAAATGTATTGCTCGAAGTGGAGTCGAAAGAGATGAGTTTTCAGTCTGCTCTGGAAGATGTGTAAGCTTTCTGCTGTCCTGATGTCAATGGGGAGCTCATTCCACCATTTTGGAGCCAGGATAGCAAACCCACGTGTTTTTGCTGATGGGAACTTGGGTCCCCCTCGCAGTGCGGGTGCAGCGAGCCGTTTGGCTGATGCAGAGCGGAGTGCACGTGCTGGGGTGTATGGTTTAACCATGTCCTGGATGTAGGAAGGGCCAGATCCATTCACAGCATGGTACGCTAGTCCCAGTGTCTTGAAGTGGATTCTAGCAGTTACTGGAAGCCAGTGAAGGGAGCGGAGGAGCGGTGTGGTGTGGGAACATTTAGGAAGGTTGAAGACCAGACGAGCCGCTGCATTCTGGATGAGCTGCAGAGGTCGGACGGCACATGCAGGTAAACCTGCCAGGAGGGTAGTAATATACTTGGGCGGACGTTAATATACGTTAATATACCTGGGCGGATGTTAATATACCTGGGCGGACGTTAATATACCTGGGCGGACGTTAATATACCTGGGCGGACGTTAATATACCTGGGCGGATGTTAATATACTTGGGCGGACGTTAATATACCTGGGCGGACGTTAATATACCTGGGCGGACGTTAATATACCTGGGCGGATGTTAATATACCTGGGCGGATGTTAATATACCTGGGCGGACGTTAATATATCTGGGCGGACGTTAATATACCTGGGCAGGCAGCCCAAGTAAAGTCTATCTGTGGGAAACCCTGGACAGATGTTCAGACTTACTTTTTACTGTTCTGGTCTGACTGGCTGTCTGCAGTCCAGCTCTGGTTTTGGATCTTTCTCCACACTGGGGATAGCAGGGGCCTCCTGATGGAGGTCTCTGCTCCCAGTATGAGGTGATGCACTGTCTGCAGAACCAGTGTCCACAGCTGGTAGAGACTGGATCCTTCAGGACGTCCTGACACAGAGCACAGCTGGACAACTGCTCATCCACAGGAACACCACTCTTCCTCTTCCCTCTGTGGAGATCAACACATCCTTTATAGCACTTTACGGTGACTGATTTTCACCAATGGTACAACCCAAAGTTGGCAAATTCTTGTTTTTTTAAAGTTCTTTATCTGTAGATGATATTTCATCCTGGTAACTGTTCCCAAGCGGTAGATATTTAGTGATTCATATAATTATGAAACAAAACGCCCTTCTGTCTGCAACATCATCGCCTACAGCATGTTCACTGTACCTCACAAGTTTTACTACGGCTAAATTAAACTTGTTTATGTAATAACTACATAATGATTCCAATTTGTAAAAGCAGTGAACACTTTGTCAGGTCTGTCCACAACATGGAAAGCAAATCACTTTCAAAATGCTAGTTCCTGAATGGACATTAGATTGAGTGGAGACTTAGCTAACATTGTGGCTGCTCCATTAAAAGTCAAACTAACAATCAATGGTTGATACACATAAATGTATAACTTCAATTCAATATGAAGTACTGTAGAGCTCTAGGTGCCAATATTTCCCTTATCCCTCTCATGACTTTTTATTTAATGCTTTATAACAGCTGTAATAGTTCGTTTAGAAATCCTAGAAACACTTTTACGGCAGCTCTCATTTACGGTAACTCCTTCTGACGTCTTAGCTACCCACGTATAATATATAAACAAAGTCTTGGCTTTCAGAATATGAAACTTTTATTTCCAAAATCACACGATAAATACATTTGTGAAGCTTGTAAAGGGAAGATGACAGGCACCTCTCACTCGCAATCTGCTCCTCCGCAGCAGCGCACCCCTCCCTCCGGCTGAAATTATGAATGTACAGTAAGGCATAGTAATCATAGATAACACGGCAGGGTCCGTTACAGTTTGTTTTCATCTGATTTCAAATAAACAAAGTCTTGGCTTTCAGAATATTAAACTTGTTTCGGCAAATTTAGATGATAAATACAACTATGAAGCTTGTAACGGCATAATTACTTAAGCGGAGAACGGAGTAATTTAACGTTACAGCAGGCATAACAACAGCCGGTGTTTATTGTATTATTATATATAGTCGTTATTCATTTGTTTTAAAGCTCAATAAGGAAGATTTAAACTTTCACACACGTTGACCGGCGAAAAACTCTGCCCGGTTCCCTCGGCCCCCACCACGTTGAATAAACAGAAGGCTGCTTTTGTGGAGGAAGTTACAGCGCTACGTACAGGCTCGGCATATGTACTGCAGCTTTTTCCAGCGGTATCCATAAATCTCTTAATTTTGACCTCAAAGTGCACCAGATTGATGCATTTAACTTCAATATAAAGAAAAACATCTTCTGTTGTAACAACAATAACATTATAAATAGTAACATAGCTGAACATGGTATTGCACATTTGGCTTTCAGTGTTACTGACCTGAGATGTTTTTATTACATGAATTAAGGTGACTGAGGCTTTTTAACATAGATTTTTCCAATGTCTGAGATGATAAATACAACTATGAAGCTTGTAACGGCATAATTACAAGCGGAGAACGGAGTAATTTAACGTTACAGCAGGCATAACAACAGCCTGTGTTTATTTTATTATTATATATAGTCGTTATTCATTTGTTTTAAAGCTCAATAAGGAAGATTTAAACTTTCACACACGTTGACCGGCAAAAAACTAACCGGATATGAAGGATTTTCAGAATAAAAGCTTGCCATTGAGATTTTATGAGAACTTCCGGGTTTTTCACAATAAAACAGCTTTTAAACTGACGGCATGTTTTAGACTAAATAATGCTATTAAACATTGATTTTAATTTCTAACATTTTGCATTTCAGACTTCTGGAATATATTACGATATGAACAGGGTTGGGAGGGTTACTTTGTAAATGTAATCAGTTACTGATTACTGAATACATGGCTCTGAAAGTAATCCGAATACAGTTACAGTTACGTGTCTTAAAAAAGTAACGTAATCAGATTACTTTTAGATTACTTTTGGATTACTTTCTTTATCCATCACAGATGATAAAATAATAAAACAAATACAAAGAGGAAACAATTTGATATGTCTACCATTTATTTTAGGAGTATTAATATTTTTTCAGATAGGATCATACATTTACAAAACATCACCATGTTTTTATTTAACAAAATAATCTACAAGAAATCCTAATCTTATATTATAAAACATCACCATGTTTTTATTTAACAAATTAATCTACAATAAATCCTAATCTTATATTATAAAACATCACCATGTTTTTATTTAACAAAATAATCTACAAGAAATCCTAATCTTATATTATAAAACATCACCATGTTTTTATTTAACAAAATAATCTACAAAAAATCCTAATCTTATATTATGGTCCTATATTTAACAAACTATGCCTATCTGCGGCCTATCTACAGTATGCCTATCTTTGGCCTATCTACAGTTTGAATAAACAGAAGGCTGCTTTTGTGGAGGAAGTTACAGCGCTACGTACAGGCTCGGCATATGTACTGCAGCTTTTTCCAGCGGTATCCATAAATCTCTTAATTTTGACCTCAAAGTGCACCAGATTGATGCATTTAACTTCAATAGAAAGAAAAACATCTTCTGTTGTAACAACAATAACATTATAAATAGTAACATAGCTGAACATGGTATTTTACATTTAGCTTTCAGTGTTACTGACCCGAGATGTTTTTATTACATGAATTAAGGTGACTGAGGCTTTTTAACATAGACTTTTCAGTGTCCCACATACCCACATACCGTTCACCATCCCCCACCCCCCTACTGTATGTTGATTTTTGACTTTGTTTGCCTACATGTAAATGGGTGGCATTTAGTACCTACCCCCCTCTGAGTGAATACCTGTTGTACCTGTCCGGGGCTAAGCCCATAGGACGATGCTCTGATGTCATCACCCTCGCACATTTGTCATATGTTTACAAAAAACGATGTTAACACTTTCTCGTTCTTAATATATGCTATATTTAGGGTCGATATGTGTTGAATTTACTTTAAAATAGCAGATCACTGTGACCGGATATAGTTTTTTCGCTTAGTGAACATGTGTTTCTTCCTCCGCGGCTCCTCCGTGCAGAGTTTGCAGCGGTGTGTGTCAGCAACGTGCAGTCAGGGGAGGCACGGATTGGCCGTCGGGAGAGTCTGGACTTATCCCTGGCCAGCTGTGAGTTCTGGAGAATCACAGAACGGCCGGACGCCAACGGCCCGGTTCGCTTACGGCCGACAACACCCCCCCCCCGTTGACAATTCACGAGCGTCTAACTCTCCCCCCCCCCCCGTCGCACCTTCTAACAGAGCCCCCCCACATATCAAATCCCAATTTAACCCCTGGCCTCTGGAGCAGAAATGAAAGAGTTTTAAAAATGTTTACGTTTTGGCACGTTTTTAGGGAAATGTTGTAATATTGCAACGTTGGCCTTAGGTGGGAGGGAGCAGAATTTCTGTATTTCTACTCACATTGTCTGAATAAATATATTGAACAACTAAGGGTTAATTTGCAGGATTGATTGCTTACTTAGCCCTATATCAGTATATAGCATGAATAATAATCACACATCACTCATATTTGTTATGAATAATCATTTATCATTTATTAAATAGTAAGTCGCTTTGGATAAAAGCGTCAGCTAAATGCAATTTATGAAAGCCTCACTCAGGATTTTTTTACCAAGTGTTTTTATTGCTCTTGGGGCATTAAAAACAAGATTTTAACTTTAGTTTTTTATATAATATCTGCATTTTCTCTTGTGAAAAACTAAGTCTTAGTTTGGCCATAGTTATTTAATATATAAAGACTATATATTATTGAATTACAAGATTAGATATACTTTATTTGATCTAAAATATTGATGTGTTCAAATGCTCTTCTAAACAAAACTGAAAGTCCATGAAAAGCTGTCTTCCTGTTTCTGTGAAGGAAGCGCCATCTCCTGGTTAAATCCTGAAATTGAAAAACTGGCAACGCCCTCTTGGAAAATAGTGGGAGGGCTTAACATTCCCAGATACTGGTCTTAGGCAGGTAACTGGCAGGTAGTAGGCAGGAAGCAGTAAGCTGGAGTCTGAAATAAGATGCTCCATCTGTAATGGTCCGTTCTCAGGTGCGCACCAGACGACAGTTTGTTACATTGTTTCATTTTTCAGAAGGTTCAGTTTGCGTTCACACGGGCAAAACTCAAACGGACTATACACTTTAAACAGAGTCATGTGCACGGAAATGCTGTTCAACCATTGGTCAGACATAAAGGGTAAAAACGCAAATCCCGGCAATTTCTACCGGAGCCTCCGCCATGGAGCATCGGCAGGTTATTTTCATGCTGCTGTTAATCTGGAGATCAACAGACACTAGCGGCCCGCGCATATGATTATATAATCAGACAACGTCCGTTAAAAAACATTATAACACATATAATGAGAGACGTTCTGCAGTAAGGAGGGGCGTTTCACCGACGACAGGTGTTCTTACTTTTATGTAGCTGACGGAGCATTTTTACTTTACACGACACTGTTCAACACTTCATTCTGCTTCACTCTTTAACTAAACAACCGCGGATGTCTTGAAAGACTCTTTCGCTAAAGATTTTGAAGACATCCGCGTTCTTGTGACACGTAAATACTAGGAATACTCTGTTACAGTAAAAGTCCTGCATTCAAAATGTTCCTCAAGTAAAAGTAGAAAAGTATTATCATCAAAATATAGTTAAAGTAGCGACAGTGAAAGTAGTCATTGTGCAGATTGGTCCATTTCAGAATAATATATATGATATGTTTTATTATGATTGATCATGAAAGTGTTCTCAAAGCTGGTAAAGGTGCAGCGAGTTTGAATGACTTTGTATACTGCAGGGTAGCTTGTGAATTTACTCCAGGTGGAACTAAAGTCTGATTTAACACTTGATTATATTTCACATCATTCATCCACATCTGTGAAGTAACTAAAGGTATTAAATACATGTAGTGGAGGAGAAGTACACCATGTACCTCTGAACTGTAGAGTAGGAGTATAACGTAGCAAAACATTTAGATACACAAGTAAAGTAAAAGTACTTCAGAATTGTACTTAAGTACAGTACTTGAGTAAATGTACTTTGTTACTGAACACCACTGGGTTTAATTCACTACCTAAGTATATTATATTTACATCACCAGCACAAACAGGTACAAGTTTTTGCAGTTTGATAATACAAAACAAATAAAACTCCAAATCGCATGCCTAGGTACCAAATGCCCCAAAATCCCAAATCTTACCCAGAAGTCAGTACCAATTGGTAAAATAAGAACAAGCCCTTATTTTTTTCATAACCCGGCTCCTATGCCTGACAAAAATGTGAAAGGATGCAATGGATGCTGGTAAATTAAAGTATTTTATGTAATAAAGTAAGCATGTACTTGAAAAAAAACTCAAGCTAACACCAAAGGAAGGCCAATACGGGTAACTGCTCTCAGGAGGAAGTCCAGGAGAAAAGAGAGAAGGAAAGTGGCCTTCGCTCAGAATCTGTGTTACCTTCAAGGACAAGGGGAAACATGTACAGGTAACAAAACAGAGGACAGGACTTCAAATGTCACACACTCCACAAGGTTTTGCCTCAGCTCAAGTTGAGCTCTTCGTAAAGATACGGGTCCAGCTCTCGGAGAGCATTGATCAGAACCCTGCTGGCTGCAGCTCCTTTATTTCGCACCGCGTCCACCACCTCTCGTGCTCCGTCATTTTGGGGTTTGGTTCTGGCCAACCTCATTTCAGATTCACTGATCACTTCAGACTCAAAGAGTTTATCCAGAAGGTTGTTCAGGACAGTTGGAGTCACTCTTTGAATGAACTCTGTCCGAACTGAGCGCAGCCTCTGGTCTGCTGGGACTCTGCTCTCTGCTGGGACTCTGCTCTCTGCTGGGACTCTGCTCTCTGCTGGGACTCTGCTCTCTGCTGGGACTCTGCTCTCTGCTGGGACTCCGCTCTCTGCTGGGACTCTGCTCTCTGCTCGGACTCTGCTCTCTGCTGGGACTCTGCTCTCTGCTGGGATACTGCTCTCTGCTGGGACGCTGCTCTCTGCTGGGATGCTGCTCTCTGCTGGGACATTTCTCTGGGGTAATTGCCGCCTTGGACCTGGTAGATAAACAGGGGAAAATGGGCTCAGGGCTTAACAGGTTAACATGTATAAAATCTCCTACACCTATGTTATTCATGTTTTGTTGAGTTGTGTACGTACATTATCCCAAATGGTTCAGAGAGATGTGTAATTTTAAAGGTAACAGTACGTTCATCACGGTCTCCTGTAATGGCGCTGTATCCAATTAACCATTAGAAGATGAAGACTACAACTCCCATGATGCCACGCTGTTTCACCACCACACCACACTAGTTTTTACTATAGTTTAGGAATATAACAGGTTGTGTGTTTAATGTCGTAATGATGCGCTGCCATGGAGCCTTAATAGAGAAGGCTATGAGATGGAGCTTTAGAGTTATCCAGTCTATCACTTGGTCTGAGCTCAGGTGGAGTCTTTACCTTCCAGTGATACGGGACAATACCAGACGACTTTTCCATCTTGGTCCTTGACCTTCAACACCACTTTCTCTGTGCTCGTCGTCAGGTAAACTAGAAATGTCGGATGGTAATTTGGTCCAAACCTGGATTCAAATTTTTTACCCTGAAAACCAGAAGAAGAAGTTAAAAGTTGATCTGGATCTTTCATGATTGTGGATCCACATGCAGATACATGTGTGTAAATGATCATTGTGTTTCTTTAGAAGAGTATCAGTGACTCACCTCAGGGTGTGTGAGGAAGCCCTCAGGTTCACAGTGCACACTGTATCTGTGATGAATGTGCAGCTCACAGTCGGAGGAGAGTCTGATGTTCACAGCACCTCCTTGTTTTTCAGCAACCTTCAGTAACAGGACATTTTGATCAATTTAAAACAACATGTTGACAGACCTGCTCTACAGAGATATAAGAATTACAATCAATTAAGAATAACAGTGTGTGTAGATTAATTAAAGTGTATAGGTTAGATACTTTTTGATGAAATTCCACTCCAACACATTCTCTATATATTTATTAGGGTTGTCAACATTAAAGGTAGGGTAGGTAAGTTTGAGAAACCAGCTCGAGATCGCTAGAATTTGAAAATACACAACCGGAGAAAATCTGCCACTTCCTTACAGAGCCCCTCCTCCAACACACACGAACGTGCACATGACCAATGAGGGCACGAGATAAGTTTGTGCACAGATGGAAGGCTGACAGGCAGGTAGGCCATCCAGTTATTTTAGCCGGGCCGGCTCAGATGATTGGTCGTGCTTTTACAGTACTACGGCTTCCACAGATGACATTTTGTTATGGATTTTTTGTCAAAGCACTTCAGATATTCATTGCTATCGGGATGTTAAGAGCATTCCATGGAATATAACAAAAAGTGTATCTCGAGACGGTTTCTCAAACTTACCTACCCTACCTTTAACGTGTCAAAACTCGCGATTAATCTGGAAACCATGACGCGTTAAAAGAATGAATGCATATTAATCACATGACCAATTCCTGTATGCGATCACACAAGATGCCGGCTCTAATCCCTAAAAACTACCAGAGGGTTGGCTAGCCATGGCTAACATCACTATGATGTCTAATGGAAGATAAAGGACAAAACTCCCCAGTTTTAATACTTAATGTCCGGCTCTGACCTGAGGACAAGCAAAGGATGTTGTAAAGCCACAACGAACCTTAACGGCACAAAACCCACGGTTTAAGAACTTTTTGCTCCACTGATCTAAACAAATACTCCCCGTTGTCGAGACGTCTTGCCTGGTGGAAATTAGCAAATAGTTAATTCCCTAAGCACACAGATTTTGATAGTTCTAGTTTTCTTTATTCTTCTATTCTATATTTTAGCTCTCAATAACTTCAACATACTTTCAGCTACAGAAACCAAATATCAAAAATATTCAGCCTTTTCAGCACATGATGGAAAACTTTAAATTACTTCAAAACTCCACATACTTTCATTCCAACTTTAAAACAGACACAAGACGTTCAGCTATTGAACTTGTATTCAGATTTTTTATATCTTCTACAGTTTTTTACTTATCCCAGTTTAGGTTTTGGTACATTTTATAATGGTTGTCTCTTGCCCCTTTTCCACCAAAACGGTTCCGGTTCAAGATCCGTTCTTTTTCTGGTGCTTAACTGGTTCTTCTCTTTAGTGTTTCCACCACTCAGAGCCCGACTGGTGCTGCCGCTGCTGCATCATGACATAATAAGTGAATGTGTGTCAGTCTGAATTGACGCTGTTTGGCATCACAACGCTGTTATGAAAGTTTCTCTGGTATAACATGGGTGATGTTAGCATAGCAACCGAAGCTAAACTGACTACTTGCTAAGCCGTTTTCTACAGGCACATTTTAGCGGCGTATTTTTCATTATGATTCTACTTGTGATAGTCGGACATGACAACCTGTGCAGCCCATGTATTGATTCCATCCGATAGCTGCTATAATACAAAACAACATGTCTGCCTGCTCCCAATGATCAATAACAGCGAACGGATGGTCAAAGTAAGGTACAAATAAACAGAATCACACGAAGCCTGGTGAGTGTTGCCTGACTTTATAAAGTGTGTGTTTTTTTTATAAGTGTGTCGTCGTGTTCTCAATTTGCTCAGCGCTACTACTTGTTACAACTCTTATTTGCCGTACTCGCCATTAAAGGTCCCATGGCATGGCCATTTCTACTGATCATAATTCCATTGTTGAGGTCTACTAGAATAGATTTAAATTGTTCAATGTTCCAAACTCACATTGGTTTCTCATACAGCATCTCTGTATAGTATGTGTATTCACTCTCTGTCCTAAACGGATTGTTGGAGCTCCTGCCCCCCCCTCCCTATGAGCCCACTGTGCTCTGATTGGTCAGCTCGCCCACTCTGTTCTGATGAGTCCACCACCGTTACAGCAGAACATCAGTGTCTATGTTTTACAATGGCGTTTGTTAGCAACCAGACTCTGACTCTACATCCTGACTCTCTACGTCCTGACTCTCTACGTCCTGACTCTCTACGTCCTGACTCTCATCATCCTGACTCTCTGCATCCTGACTCTCTACATCCTGACTCTCATCATCCTGACTCTCTACATCCTGACTCTCTACATCCTGACTCTCATCGTCCTAACTCTCTACATCCTGACTCTCATCGTCCTGACTCTCTACATCCTGACTCTCATCGTCCTGACTCTCATCGTCCTGACTCTCTACGTCCTGACTCTCTACATCCTGACTCTCTACGTCCTGACTCTCTACATCCTGACTCTCATCGTCCTGACTCTCATCGTCCTGACTCTCATCGTCCTGACTCTCTACATCCTGACTCTCATCGTCCTGACTCTCATCGTCCTGACTCTCTACGTCCTGACTCTCATCGTCCTGACTCTCATCGTCCTGACTCTCTACATCCTGACTCTCATCATCCTGACTCTCATCATCCTGACTCTCATCATCCAGACTCTCTACATCCTGACTCTCATCATCCTGACTCTCATCGTCCTGACTCTCTACATCCTGACTCTCATCGTCCTGACTCTCATCGTCCTGACTCTCTACGTCCTGACTCTCATCGTCCTGACTCTCATCATCCTGACTCTCTACATCCTGACTCTCATCATCCTGACTCTCTACATCCTGACTCTCATCATCCTGACTCTCATCATCCTGACTCTCTACATCCTGACTCTCATCATCCTGACTCTCTACATCCTGACTCTCATCATCCTGACTCTCATCATCCTGACTCTCTACATCCTGACTCTCATCATCCTGACTCTCTACGTCCTGACTCTCATCATCCTGACTCTCTACGTCCTGACTCTCTACATCCTGACTCTCTACATCCTGATCCCAGGGTAAGAACTGGATAGAGCGTGGGAGGCGGGGTCTCGTTCTTTCCTATCAGAGCTGCTCATTGGCGCATGAAGGTAAAATGGCCCAACTTTTGAGAGACGAAACGTCACAGATTACCCGTCATGCCTGGCTGTCAGAGCAGAAGAACCCGTATGTAGCTCACAGAGCATGCGCCCCTTAAGCCCCGCCTCATGTCATTAAGCCCCGCCTCCTGAGCTCCCACTCTCGGCTAGCAAGAATGAAGAAAAAGTGAGAAAAAATACATCTAGATTCGGCTTTTAGTGCATTTTACAACTTTAAGGACCGAAAGATTCTAATAAGGGCTATAAGATAGTTCATACTGGGTAGTTTATTTAGTTTAAAAAAGATTATCCGCTGATTTACAGACGTTTCTTTCCCCATGTTAGTCAATGGGGAAAAGTCTTTCTGGGCCCAGTGATATCACGGACTGATACGGAAATTGTAGTACCGCCGTTTGGACACAACACATTTTTGCCTCCGAGTCCGGCGCACACCCTGGGGGCTTGGTGCTGCCCCAGAA
The DNA here is from genome assembly GCF_902827165.1 of Trematomus bernacchii. Classification (NCBI taxonomy): domain Eukaryota; kingdom Metazoa; phylum Chordata; class Actinopteri; order Perciformes; family Nototheniidae; genus Trematomus; species Trematomus bernacchii. The sequence goes on along the minus strand of NW_022987791.1, from coordinate 268,114 downwards.
CACCTCGTTGTAGATGTTTCTTTTTCCATGTTTTTCTTCCGGGGCCTATTGACGTCACTAAGTCCAAATGGACCAATTGGCACACAGCTATAGAACAATAGGCACACCCTCTGCCAGGGCGGGACTCCCGAGCATGTCCCGGAGCGGACAGTGTGAGGTGGATTTCCCGCTGTGTTTCCCTGGATGCTGGATATAGAGCAAGCTCTGCACACTCACTCACTCACTCAGCCTGAGCTCCGCGGTGCTCCGTGGAGCTCAGGCCCCATGCAGCAACCAGGAAACAACACCAGTAATCCAGCTCACACTGTCCGCTCCTCAAGCCTTAAAGGGCGGAGCAGCGAGCACCGCAACGTCCCGCCAACACGGCACCCAGACCCCACGCAGCATTCTCATCTGTTTGTCATTACTGGTGTCATTTTCTGGGGGCATATGGGACAGACTCTCAGTGCTAGAGGGTCTTTAAAATATTGTAAAACTGCTCTCAATCCCAAAATATAAACTCTATTCAAATAATTTCAAAAGATTTCAGTAGCAACATTTGTCTGGCTTGCCTATATGCCTTCATCACATCAAACTGACCCACCATTCGGGCCCAACAGTGATCTCAGTGACAAAAAGTCCACAAAGAGCAGACACGCCCACACGCCCACACACACACACACACCCACACACACACACACACACACACACACACACACACACACACACACACACACACACACACACACACACACATACACACACACACACACACACACACACCACACACACACACACACACACACACGGAGAGATTTGTTTTTCTCCCCCTCTCATCCCCCCAACCACACACACCTTCAAAATAAAAGCCCTAGAATATCACTGTATCCATAGACGCACAGGAAAATTATTTTTTTCTAAATAAAAACCCCTACTACTTCAACAACTACTATGACTGTTACTGCTCCTCCTACTGCAACTACTCCTACTACTACTTATACTACTAACACAACTACTACCATTGCTACTACTACTCATACAACTACTACTACGACTAATACTACTACTACTACTACTACTAACACAACTACTACCACTGCTACTACTGCTCATACAACTACTACTACTACTACTACTACTACTACTACTACTACTACTACTAATACTACTAACACAACTACTACCACTGCTACTACTACTTATACTACTACTAATACTACTACTAACACAACTACTACCACTGCTACTACTACTTATACTACTACTAACACAACTACTACCACTGCTACTACTGCTCATACAACTACTACTACTACTAATACTACTACTACCACTGCTACTACTACTTATACTACTACTAATACTACTGCTACAACTATTTATACTACCACCACTACTACTCATACTACTACTACTACTACTACCACTACTAATACTACTAACACAACTACTACCACTGCTACTACTACTTATACTACTACTAATACTACTACTAACACAACTACTACCACTGCTACTACTGCTCATACAACTACTACTACTACTACTACTACTACTACTACTACTACTACTAATACTACTAACACAACTACTACCACTGCTACTACTACTTATACTACTACTAATACTACTACTAACACAACTACTACCACTGCTACTACTACTTATACTACTACTAACACAACTACTACCACTGCTAATACTGCTCATACAACTACTACTACTACTACTACTACTACTACCACTGCTACTACTACTTATACTACTACTAATACTACTGCTACAACTATTTATACTACCACCACTACTACTCATACAACTACTACTACTACTACTACTACTACTACCACCACTACCACCACTACTACGCATACAACTACTACTAACATTACATTACATTACATGTTACTTGTTAGACGCTTTTATCCAAAGCGACTTACATACTCAATACTGTGGACAATCCCCACAGGAGCACTTTGTGGTGAAGTGTCTCAGGGACACAACGACATGCTGACTGCAGTAGGGTTTGAACCTGTGTTGAGATCTCCATATCAGGTTGAATAATTAAAACGAAAGTTAGTTATAATCAAATATAATCAATTATATTCTTGTATAACCCACAATGAAAATGCTTCATATTTTATGATTTTCTATATTTACAGTATAAACAAAGTGGTTTGTTAAATTGAGTGTGTAAGGCCTATAATGGTTTATGGGTGTCACTGATAAGAAAGAGGCAGTTTCTTCTCTCTCCCCTCACAGCAGTACACAGGGAGGGGGGCTCCTGACTTAAGGAGAAATACATTGAGGCCCTAAAAAGGTGGTTATGTCATAGCCGAGAATAATATTTTGCAAGTCCTGCAGAGTAGGGGTCATGTCCTTTTTACACAAACATGGGAAGGTGTGTCTTATGCCAGAGCCATAGAATATGTCTGGTCATGTCCAGTCCTGTACATCAGAGGCCATGCCCAGTTTCCACAAATATGGGTATGGAGGAGGTGTCTTTAGGTTTTTCTATCCTGTTTTAAAGCATAAAGACACTGGCAGATGGGGAGGAACTTTTCTTTTTGGAGAGAGCGAGAGAGAGGGGGGGATCCCCTGGTATACTCTCTCTCTCGGTAACGCTCTCTCCCTGAGAGCTGGGTTTTTGCTCTCGGTAAGGTTCTCTCAGGCCTAGGCTCCACGGGAACGGGTTGAATCCGCATATTTCTCTTGCGTATAGCCCTTTAAGCTCGACGACGCCGTAACGGAACGGTAGAAACGGACCCTGCAAACGACAACGGGTCCAAAGGTGGATAGATCTGGGAACGGAGCGCTCTGGGGGGTCCAACGGGGCCGTGTGGTCGCCTATACGGTCATCCGTTTCTGATAATGACGACGCAATAGCCCCGCCTCTCCCCGCCTCTGCTGCTCACCCCCGCAAAAGTACACTGTACACTGAATTCAGATTATTTATCTTTATCTCGATATGGACATAAACGCGAGTGAAGTCTAATCTGACAGGATGGAGACACGCAGCTGTGATGCAGCGGGAGGAAAACACACACTTCAAGTCAGATCATCACCCTTAGCTATTTTAATTACCTCTCAAACTACCTAAACTAGTTATAAATATGTTTATTTTTACTGTCGGGTCACTCATTACAGGATCAGCTGCTGCATGAGACAGACACTGACGCTGTCAGTAGAGAGGAAAAAGAGACAGGCTCTGTGTATTTTATTATTATATATCATTATATCGTCGTTATTCATTTGTTTTAAAGCTCAATAAATAACAATGAAGACCTTTGACCGGCACTTTTATAATTTTGTCCGGAAGATTTAAACTTTAACACACGTTGACCGGCGAAAAACTCTGCCCAGATCCCTCAGCCCCCACCACGGAGAATAAACAGAAGTGCAGCCATGACAACCATTCTTCTTCGCTGCTTTTGTGGAGGAAGTTACAGCGCCACGTACAGGCTCGGCATATGTACTGCAGCTTTTCCAGCGGTTGGATGTAAACGGAGCCGTCTCGTGTAGCTTGACACAATCCGGTGTATATTGCGTGTGGGTGGAAGCTTTTTGGCGTTTGCGTTACTCCTATGCGTTTTGCCGTATGCGTTCCCGTGGAGCCGGGGCCTCAAACTTGGTAAATATCTCTCGAATTTCTTTGTTGAAAGTGGAGTGAATTTCTGGGTTGAATGAGTGGAATGAATTGATATGTGTTTGTGAGTATTAGTACCCGCCACCTGTGAGGATCTTCCTCCGAATACATGCGGGATATAGGTGTGTGTTTGTGAATGTTAGTACCCACCATCTGTGTCGGAAAAAAGGTATGGAATTGATGTGAATTGATTTGTTGAATGAAAGTTTGAATGTGCTTTTTATTATCACTGGTCTTTTATGAGGAAAAGCCTCTAAATTCTATCGGGAGATTTTAAATGTCCAACTGAATTGGGCAGTTGAAGTTACAAATTATGGTAATAAATGTAAAACTGTGAATTAAAGTTTCATATTAGAACATGATCACAGCGTGATATGTTTAGTATGATTATAATGTTGTAACGAGAGACGGTAAAAACCCTGTATAAGTTTGGACCTATTTTTCTTCAAATAAACTGATCCCACCTTTTGGATTGGGACAACTTAAAAGACATCTGCGCTCTCCTCTCCTGCTTGAAAGGTAAGATTGCACACTGCCACACTCACACTTAGGTAGGGCCACACCTCATTTACTGATATCAAAATCCTTCGGGATTGCTTAAACAGATTTAGGGGGTCGTCTGAATTGAAACAGCAGTTAATTGAACCTGGTTCTTCGGGGAGTTAATAGAGGTGAGATCTTGCTGATCGTTGGTGGATCTGAGCCAAGCAGTAAACTTACATAGACTCAATAACTTCGGTTAGGTTCATTAGTAGGTCTGAGTAATTTGCCGGAATAAATTATCAGGTCCTCCCGACTCTTACACCTGATAGAACACTACTACTACTACTACTACTACTACTACTACTACTACTACTACTACTTATACTACTAACACCACTACTATTAATACAACTACTACTCCTTTTACAGCTACTTATACTACAGCTGCTACTACTAGTACAGCTACTACTACTACTACTTTTACTTATAGTATACTACTACGTGCATTTCATATCTAACTCCTTCAGCCTACTTTCAGCTACAAAAACCATTCAACTACAACATTATTCAGCTATTTCAGGACATTTATTCTATACATTTTCTTGTTTATTAAGCTTCATCACTATTTTTCCTACTCTTCCAGTTTAAAATGTCACTGTTAAGTTTTCAACAAAGTCAGTGCAATGCATTTGAGTTATAACACTTACTTGGTTTTTGTAGCGAAAAGCAGCTAGTAACCATTCAACTAATAACATATTCAGATTTTTCTGCAATTCAACAACAAATGTGTGCAGCTTACAGCATTCACACGCATTTTCAGCAGGAAATGCATTTTCTAGTTAGTATTAAAGTAACTAGTAGTCCATCCGCCTAGAGTTGGTGCTGACCGCAGAGAAAACGTGCTTAGAGACTTTAAAAGAATGAAACTATCGTGCTATTACATTACATTACATTACATTACATTTAGCTGAGGCTTTTATCCAAAGGGACTTACAATAAGTGCATTCGACCAAGAAGATACAAACTTGAAGAAAACAGAATCATATAAGTACATCAGGTTTCATAGAGCCAACACATTTCAAGTGCTACTCAACAGGCTTTATCAACTGCTATCATATTATCTCTCTCAGTAGGGGGCCTCTACTTCTTAATGTCTTTTTTAACGTATTTTAAAGTATTGAGGTAAACTTCGAGTTTGATAACCAAAGTAGAGTGTGGCACTCCATGTTAATAATGAAGAACTAATTATTAAATCTGCACAAGCAATATACGCAAAAGATTCACTTCAGATCTTAATCTTCTCCCAGCACGAGAACGTTTGCGAAGAGGAGCAGTGTGTGTGGAAACAGGTTTTAAACCAGTGTTTAGTCTGATGGTGAGCACATTACCTCCTCCACAAGGACGTTGTTCTGCAGAAGATGTACATCCAGTATTTGCTCCACTCTGTCCGGGGGTCGTAGGAACAGCAGAATTTGGCCCTTTATCCGCAGAAGCAGAACCCTTTTAATGATATCGCAGACCAGGCCAAAGAGAGAGAGGTGAGGCACCTTCACCACCACGTGAGTGGGTGTGACCTCCAGCGGCTCCAAGATGCTCAGGCCTTCATCAGTGATGTGGACGACAGACAACAGGCCGTCCAGGAGCAGCGCTGTGGAGCAAAGAGCTGGTCATCTGTTGCTTTGCTGCTGAAACAGCTTCATCATATTCAATGTCACACCACTTTAGCTCAGAGCTAATGTTCATCTAACGTCATTCCCTTTGGAGCCTCACTAGGATGTACCAGTTTATATCCTCCACCTTTTATGTTAATGTTTAATTATTGTTCTGTCCCCCTGTGATCTTTCTGGAGGTGAGCATGCGTAATTATTTTCTAATTTAAAAGACTGCTGAGATGTTTGTAATCTGCAGCCAGAACAGCTGGACTGTGTCCGGTCTCATGTCTGAGAGATTCTCTAGACGTGTGAAGAGTTTTCTAAAGCTTTCAGGGCGTAGAAAGTCTAACTTATAAATGTTGTTGTCTGTTGTTTTGTTTTGTACATGCTTCAGCCAGACTGACAATGTAAAGAGCAGAAAGAGCAACAGATGGATAACAAAGTAATAATTAATCAAACTGCTAGCTTCGAGTGAGTTAGCGTTGAGTTAGCACTGTTAGCAGCTAAACATGCTGTGGACTGACAGGTCACAGTTTACATGTCTTTAATATACAGTGAGGAGACTGCAGAGGCCCAAAGACACTCCAACTCAGTATTTAGAGCTGCATTGCATCGTCTGCTTCAATAATGATGTCATGAAACACATCGACTAAATGGATGTTTTAATGATTTCATTCTTCTTCTTTTGGGGACACGACTATTTTGAATGTAAAGAACAGATTTCGTGTCTGAATCATCTTATCTTTGTTAAACTAGTTTAATAAAGCTGCTTTATAACTTTTTAACGGTAGTGGATATCATAAGGTGCTAAACATTATATAAGTGTATTTGTTAACACTAGATGTCTTTACCATCCTCTGTCTCACTGTGCGGCAGGTGGAGCCGGCAGACGGCAGCTTCATCAGAACTCTTCACGTCGAACAGCGGCCCTGCTGCCTGCTTGCCAGCTGATTGGAGGAGACTCTCCTCCCAAGGGACCGTGCTGTACAGAAGCTCCGCCTCCTGAGCCATGACGAACACCAGGCCAGTCGAAGCACACTGGAATTCACCTGGACCAGGACACCTGAACCTGTAGACACACAAGAGACAAGTTACTACAACAAGCCTTCACTGGCCTGTGTTCTGACTGACAGGTGTTCATCCAGCTGGATCTGACCTGGAGGAGGGTTTGTTGAAAGATCTGAAACACCTGATGGTTACAGGAACATCACTGAAGATGTGTCCACATGCATCAGGATGTGTGTGTACACCTTCATTCAATTAACAAAATGTCTAGTCCAGCGAGGATCTAGACTGGTACAAGAAAACAATCCTACACACAGAGGCATTATTTTATTCATGTCTGCTGGAAAGAGATTGGATGCAAAACCTCAAGGTGAAAGACATGACATTAAACACAATGAAATGAATATATACCTGTATGAAGACTCAGGTGTGTGTTCAGGTGAGAAGGATTCAGGAGCCTGGAACAAACAAAATTATTTATTTTATTAGAAATCAAGTTAAGTTCTAGCTTCAACTCTGTACAGCTGCTCCTCTCTCACCTTTGTGTCTGTCTTCACTTCCTGTTCCACATCGGAGACACCTGATGGAGAGAAGAGGTGAGAAAATAATAATAAAACAATAATAATAATTATTGTACTATAAATACCTTTTAAGATCAGATTTATTGTACAATATCTTGATGAATGGAGGACATGGTTTCAGTACTCACAGGTCTTCTGGATCGTGGATCTGAACGTCTCTCCTCTTCTGATCCTGTAGGGATGAACACAATCCAACAGTTTGAGATCCAGTTTAAAATAAGTGTTTGTTCTTTGAGTCAGCTTCAGAGTCCAGAGGCCTGTACTACGAAGCTGGATTTTCGCTTAGCGGCTGACTTCAGGGAAAACTCGGGCTTTCCGGTCCTACGACGCTGGTTCTCTTTTTAGCGGGCTAGATCTCCATGGTAACTTATGCTGAGCGGCTAACCTCCTCGGGAGGAGGTTAGGTTGCAGGCTAAGAGATCAACTCAGTGAAAGCACCGCCTGCTGACCAATCAGAGCTCCGTGTGCGGAGTTTAAAGCTATCAAGTCATATTACAGGATAGAGGAAATACAGAAAAACTGCCGTTGCAGGAAAGACGGCCGGCAAAAATCAACTGACTGTGTGAACGTGAAAATTAATAGAATATCCCCTCCCATCTTCAGAGCAATCTGACTATTATAACATTAGCGTTAAGAAAGCTTACTTAAATATCTGCCACGACATAAGTAACCGGATCAGAGTAACATTAAGTACAGTCCGCGGCACTGTGAGTGCAGACGTCGATGTGTCCCATTATCATTCATATCATATCACATCATAATGTATCATATATTTCCTTATTTGAGTCAGCTGAGCCGTATCTGACCGTGCAACACTCACAGTGTCACATACTGTATGCAGAAGTATTATTTTAAGCAACACATTAAGTTGACGAAACACTCGAGTCAAATGTAATTAAAGTCAGATCCACTCGTGTCTTGGACGGGGCAGTGATATCATAAACCTGTTAATGTACGCATTCAAACACTTTTTCTTTTACCAGCTGTATTCACCTTGCAGGTGCAGCTATGTGGCTTTTATCCTGGATAAAGTGTTTAAGTCATGGATGTTTAAAGTTTAACTTCTTCATATTTGACTAATATTAAAGTTCACTTTTCATTCAGGAAGTATGACGCTGCGCTGTCAGTACGCTTGTCCATGTTTGTGATTGGTCGAATGCTCCAAATACCACCCCTTTCATGTGAACGCGCACCTAACTAGATAGGACACGGCTGGCTTGAGCGATCCACTTGATAACCAGTGTCGTAGTACAGCTTAGCGAGAGCGCGTATGTTTTGGATTGGGCCAACCGGCTAACTCCAACATATCCAGGTTAGGTTGAACCAGCTTCGTAGTACAGGCCTCTGGTCTCATGCTTCACATCCCATCATATCCTCTCTGCAAACACTACGACTGACTGCCACAGCTCTCAGCTGCATTAGAGAGTTAACTAGGCATTAGTCCAGGAACAAAACAACTTCATAGAAAAAACAAACAGACTAACTTTTTAACTGTAAAATGTGTCTGTTAATGAGTTGCAGCTGACTGAACAACACATTCTCACTCACAACTCGGCCTATGTTGACGTTATGTCAGGGTCCCTGTCGTCACTTTCCAACGCAAGGGGGGGCCCTTTAGCGTCGAGTTTCAATTCAGGTGTTTAAAGGATCAGAGTGAATTATGCAGAGTAGGATGTGTCTGTTAACAAGTTGCTCCTGACTGAAATGTGGCTTTGCATTGTCAGCTTGCATTATATTGTTCTTGGGAGAACGCAAGAAAAGAAACATGAGATGAACAAAAGGAGAAACTGCAGATAAATGGTAACATCACTGATGTGTTGTGCTAAGCTAGGCTACGCCTGGAAGGTGGAACTGGAGAGATTCCCCAGTGAGAGGAACACATCCACCTCCCTGTGTTCAATACAATCCTGCTGAACCAGCAGAGACTGAGTCGACCCCTTACTGACCTGAGAGTCTCCAGTCTGCAGTCTGGACTCTCCAGAAGATCTCTCAGCAGCTCCACTCCTGAATCCTGAAGAGCGTTCTCACTCAGGTCCAGATCTCTCAGATGGATGTTGGACTTCAGAGCTGAGATCAGAGCAGAACAGCTGATCTCTGACAAGCTGCAGTTCATCAGTCTGAATAAAGAACACATGATGTAAGTTTAGAAAACAATGCTCCTGATTGAAATAATGAAAGGTTTAATAATCTGATTATAGCTGGAGAAGTAGAGAATGTAGACGTTTATAAAGTGGACACTCCAGACAGGTTAAAAACAGTAAGATCCAAAAAGTGAAAAGAGCTCTCATTAATATGAAAGACAACGTTCTTCACCTTCCATAAAAAGTGGTGACTTCACATCATAAACTCTGCTCCTTCTACACTAACTCGTGATGTGCAGCCAGACAAATCAAAACCCACAGAAACTGATTCAACTCAAGATCACAGAGTTTACAAAGAAGTCAGGATGAATTTAGAAGAAATGTGATCAAAATAAATAGAGAATATTTATTTCAGGAATAGTGGAGACATAGATCACAGCATCTTCAGTTTAAACTATTCAGTCAGTTTGAGCATCATGCAGGTTCAGACATTTGTTTAAGAAAAAGCTAAACCTGAAATGATTGGTTAGTGTTTAATAATGTTGATATAAATGTGTATTAACTGTATTAATCTGTTTATTATATCATTTATAAAAGAAACATGACGGAGAATAAAAGATGAATTCCAGGTGTTTAAAGGATCAGAGTGAATTATGCAGAGTAGGATGTGTCTGTTAACAAGTTGCTCCTGACTGAAATGTGGCTTTGCATTGTCAGCTTGCATTATATTGTTCTTGCAAGAAAAGAAACATGAGATGAACAAAAGGAGAAACTGCAGATAAATGGTAACATCACTGATGTGTTGTGCTAAGCTAGGCCAGTGGTTCCCAAACGGTGTGCCGCAGCACACTGGTGTGCCGTGAGGCAAGTCCGGGTGTGCCGTGGGATTTTGTGACAACCATACGTTATTATTGCAATATACAACTACACAAAAATAATTATTTTTTAATTTACTATATCAGTACTTTGTATGCACTCATTTCATAATACAGAGGCAAACTCTATACCTAAAAACAATTATTTAAAAAAAAATCCTCACAGAACCCCATATTTCGCTGTTAACGCAGTTGCAGGTGGGAATTATAAGACCGTGACACATCGAAGGCTGAAGGACAACACTAGGGTTGCGTTCGAATACTCCAAAAAAACAGCTCCTAAGTTCTAACCCTATCGTCTATTCCTTGACCTCGGAGTGAAACGTCATGGGGTTAAGGGATAGTGGATAGGAGAATTCAAAAGGATTTAGGAGAAGAGACTGCGGCACTTTAGAGAATCCGACTGCACTTTCACTATCCGACGTGTTTATGATGCGCCAGCAGAGGTCATAAATGTGCGCCTGCTGCTGTGGGGAAACTATGGAAACTACAGTTTTCTATACAGCGGACTACAACATGGATGTTTAATAAGAACGAGGGACTACTGTAAACTCATCTAGAGACTCTGCACCGTGCTCTGATGCTGTTGTTTTATGCTTTATGAACGGGGACAACAGAGAAACATATTCTTCATGACCAAAGTTGGAATTGAAATAAAAAAGGAAAGTGAAACTTATGCTCGTCACCCTCTCCCTCCGGTCCACATTAATACAAATGATCCCAATACGTATGAATGTATGAAAAGATCTTAAAATCAATACAAATGTATTTATTATAAACGTTAGTCCTTAACATCTATCACTGTGTATATCACCATTCAAACATCTTTTAAAAGTTGAACAAACCCCACACAGCTCAGTAAAGACTGTGAAATGTTGACTTTATTTGATCATTTCAGTAAAAACTAACGTTCATATTTCTCTTTTTGATTATAATACTGATGAACGTTCAAAACAAAGCACTTTGGCAACTTACCACATACGTTTTAAAATGCTTAATAAGCACCGTAACTTTCATGATATCATTTCTCGTTCATAATCGGTTGTTTCCGTGAACGGCCGACTGTTGTGTGACGGCAAATGCTGCGGCCGCAAGGCATTGTGGGGCAGCATTTTCTCCTCTCCTTTCGGTTAGGGAGGTCCAGTGGTTCCTAGGCTAAAGGAGGTTATAAAGGAAGTTTGAAACCTCCTTTCCTTTTAATTTAGAGAATTCGAACGGCACTTATCATGGCTGCCACTGAGGGACTTCCGGGTCATTTCACTCCGTTAGGAAGGTTCCTAAGCTAAATGGACTATTCGAATGCAACCTAGAACTGTGTAACTTTTTTTCAATAAAATATTAAAGTCTTCCAGTCCGTGACTTTTCCTGAAAGTGTGTTATGTAGCACCCTATGTTGTTAAAAATGGTCAATATGAAGTCAGATTGAAGAAATCCCCCCAAAAATTGCCTTTTTTTTTGCCATTGCTATTTCCGCCCAGCGGGTCATATTGACCCCACCCCTTTTCATATAAACATGACGTGTTGCTATAGCAACGCCTTTTGTCTACTGCGGTTTGATTGATTGATTGAAAAGTTTATTAACAGCTTGTATATTGGGTACAGTACAGTACAGCTCAAAACATACAATTGTTAAGGGGATGCAGACCAGAGAAAGACTTTCGTCTTGTTTACATCAGGGTCCCCCATTTCCAATTCATCATATCATTTAAGACATATAAGACATATTTGACATACAGATGGCTTATTTACAATTTACATACAGGTGGTTTTTTACATACAGATGGCTTATTTACAATTTTCATTTTAGATTTCGTTCTAATACATCCTAACCGGACATTTAAGACATACCAAGTCTACAGATATACAGTTAGTAACAGAGTCTAAAATGCGAGTATATACATAGATGGGGGGGGGAAGCTGTCCATTGTACGACAGGTTGAGATTTGTACCATTACCGGGGCCAGTTTTGCAATGCTTTCCCCCGAAGGTGCTCTTTAAGAGAGGTTTTGAAGGTAAGTATAGTTTTACTTTCCTTTACAGTTGTGGGAAGAGCGTTCCACCTTGATGTGGCATAATTGCGAAACGTGTATTCCCCTTTTTTTGTGCCAAATCTGGGTTTTACATGATTTGTGGAGCTCCCTCTGGTGTTATGATCATGGTATTCCTTGACCTTTGGGAAGAATTTTGACATGTACATGGGTACCATAGAGGTGTAGTGGATCTTGTAGACCAGGCCCATTGCAAGTAGCTGTACTCTGTCGTCTACTCTAAGCCATCCTAGGTTGTCAAAGTGGGCAGAGGTGAGGTGGGTTCTAGATGAAAGGTCAAGCAGTAGTCTGACCAGTTTATTTTGCGATGTTTGAAGTTTTATTTTTAGCGCCTTGGAGGTGCTATGGTACCATGACGTGCAAGCATAGTCATAGTACCCTTGAATGAGTGCTCCTGCCAGAGTTTTCAGGGTGTTTTTGTTTACCAGAGAGGAGATCCGGTATAGGAATCTAGTTCTTTGATTGACTTTTTTTATTACATTGGATGCCATTTTGTCACAGGAGAGGTTTGCCTCAAGAATAGATCCTAGGTATGTAATTTCCTTCTTACTTGTGACAATAATGTCACCCACTGCAACTGAGAAGTCGTCGGATTTGCTGAGATTATGTTTCGAACCGAAGAGAATGGACTCTGTTTTACCCAGGTGTAATGATAATTTATTATCGGCGAGCCAGGTGCAGATTCTGCCGAGCTCGGAGCTGAGGGTTTTTTCAACCTGCAATCTGCTCCTGTCAGAGACCAGCAGGGCTGAGTCGTCCGCGAACAGGAACAAGTTGCAGTCACATGCTGATGACATGTCATTTGCATAAATTAGGAACAGTAACGGACCTAATATGCTTCCTTGTGGAACACCACAGCTCACTGGGAGGGGGGGGGACAGAGTACCGTTTACCTCCACCATCTGTTCTCTCCCCTCCAGGTAGGATTGCATCCAGCTCACCGATAGTTTATCAAAACCAATTGCTTTTAGCTTGTCAATCAGAATGGGGTGATTGACAGTGTCGAAAGCCTTTTGTAGGTCCAGCATCACCATGCCGCAGTATTTACCCTCGTCCACCTCTTGTTTGATGTGGTCGTTCAAATAAAGAAGGCATGTGTCAGTGGAGTGGGATGTTCTAAAGCCAGATTGAAATTCATAGATTAGTTTCTTTTCTGCGAGGTACTTTTCGACCTGTTCATATACTATTTTTTCCATGACTTTCGAGATGGAGGTAAGTATAGAAACAGGGCGGGTAGTTGCCTGGGTCCAATTTGCTGCCCTTTTTGTGCAGGGGGGTTACTCTTGCAATTTTGAAGTCTTTGGGTACTTTTCCCTGTTTTATGGAGAGGTTAATTATGTGAGCTATGACTGGTGAGATGGCGGTTGCTGTGTCTCTGAGGAATTTGGAGGGGATATTGTCGTGGCCAGTGGCCTTGTTAGGTTTGAGGGCGCTCAGTTTAATGAGTACCTCTGCTGTTGTTACCCTTGCTAGACTGAAATCATCTTTGCGTACCCCTAGGTTTTTGTAGTAGGTCATGATGTGATCTACTCCAAAAAGCCCTGAGTGGGAGGGTAATTTATTTACAAGAGTTGTGGCTATGTTTGTGAAAAAAATGTTCAAGTACTTGGCCACATCCAGTTTGTCTGTGATGAGCCTGTTATCTGTCTTTATGTTTACGTTTGAAAATCTCGTTTTGAGTTTTTTACTGCAGCCAAGCTGGTTATTGAGTAATTTCCAAAGTTCACGGGGTTTATTTTTGTTTTCCTCAGTTTTGTCATTGATGAAATTCTTTTTGGCAGTTTTGATCATGGAGCTTACGTCATTTCTTAGTCTGTTTCTTTCAATTTTTAGTTCAGTCACGTGGGCCTGGAGTTCACTGCTCGTGCTTTTGGAAAGCATTGACTGACTTTTATGAAACTCAGAGCATTTTTTGTCTCTGGTTTTCATGGCGGTCAGTATGCCGGAGTGCATCCACGGCTCAGCGCGATTTTTTACCCTGGTTGTTCTTAGGGGGGCCAAATCATTGAGTATTGCAGAGAATTTGTTTTTGAAACCAAGCCATGTTTCTTCAACTTGTGTACCACTGAGCTCATCTGACCAGTCCAGGCTCTCCAGTTCTAGGTTCCTTATAGATTGAGAGATAGATTGAGAGAGAGAAAGATAGATGGATAGATAGATTGATAGATAGTTATAGATAGAGAGAGAGAGAGAGAGAGAGAGAGAGAGATAGAAACAGTCTGTAGTGAAGGAGTGCGCTCCCGCTCACGGGAGACTGCTCGCGCTGCGCTCCGCAGCAAACAGCTGTGGGGCGAGTTGAAAGTACGTTATGCTGGCCGCGGTGTCTAAATAATGCTTCCGGCAGTAGCGTGGCGTGGGGAAAAATTTAGGGGAAGCCCATTTTTTTGGGTTGGTTGGGGGGGGGGGGGGGGGGGGGGTGGTCAATAACGTAACCAGATGAGTGATTACAGCGCCCGGTATCATTTTACACAGATGCAGGACTTGCACACGCCTGTTATCTAACCGCACGCACTCTCCAGCCGAAACTCTCGTTTTATTAATTTAAGCATTTTCTTATTAATTTATGGAGACACACCCCCCCCCCCCCAATGCAATACCAGCCGCTCAATGCGCAGTGCAGATTCGGTAATGAATAAAAAAGAAGCATTCATTCACAAAGTAAATCAGGAGACCTTTAACGTTTTATGTACACATCAAAGTATCAGTAGGCGTGTATGAAACACATGAATTCAAAAACAATTATGTACAGAAACATTTGCATGCGATAGTCCACCTTCTCTTCCCTTCCCTTTCTAACACACGGCAAGTGCAGCAACAGTCCTCGTCTCTGTAATTAGCTCAGTCCGTAGTCCAAAAGTAACTAAAAAATATAAACAATCTCATCTATTCAGGTGAAATCGCCAGCCGCCTCTGAAGGGAAGCCAGAGCCAGCTGGCTTCCCTTGGCATGGCCCTGACCAATCACAGGTTGGCAGGGGCATCACGTGGGCCTCATCTGATTGGTCAATCCCTCAATTGTTTTCACCAAGGGAAGCCCGATCCGACTGGCCTCCTCTCGCAACAGTGAATGCAATCTACTGTTTCACCATAACATCTAGAGGGGCGCTGTTTGTTTCACTCTTTGTAAAATACTCAATGAGAGTGGGGGAGAGACGGGCCGGCAGCAACACACAGCAAAGGAGAATTATCGAAACAAAACAAAGTGTTTTTATTTATTTATTTAAATTATAACTACAATCCGAAAAAACAGGGGAAGCCTGGCTTCCCTTGGCCTCCGGGAGAAAACGCCACTGGCTTCCGGGCCAGCGGGCCATTTATAATGTCGAGCCCTGAGAGTCCACAGATTATATTGGTATACGTTTCATCCCTGTGCTTTGATGAAGCCTAATTTGATAAAGTTTCAAATTAATTTCTGAAATATTTCGTTAATAAATATTTCATGAGTAATATAGTTGTCTTTGTCACATTTTATTTGGCATTAGTAAATAATTATGCACATTTACAGATATTTTACATGATATGAGTGATAACATGTGTTATAAGGGCTATTTCGCACAATAGGTGTGCCTTGAGATTTTTACTTGTCCTTTGGTGTGCCTTGGGCACAAAAAGTTTGGGAACCACTGAGCTAGGCTACGCCTGGAAGGTGGAACTGGAGAGATTCCCCAGTGAGAGGAACACATCCACCTCCCTGTGTTCAATACAATCCTGCTGAACCAGCAGAGACTGAGTCGACCCCTTACTGACCTGAGAGTCTCCAGTCTGCAGTCTGGGCTCTCCAGAAGATCTCTCAGCAGCTCCACTCCTGAATCCTTCAGATCGTTGCCACTCAGGTCCAGATCTCTCAGATGGATGTTGGACTTCAGAGCTGAGATCAGAGCAGAACAGCTGATCTCAAGCTGCAGTTCATCAGTCTGAATAAAGAACACATGATGTAAGTTTAGAAAACAATGTTCCTGATTGAAATAATGAAAGGTTTAATAATCTGATTATAGCTGGAGAAGTAGAGAATGTAGACGTTTATAAAGTGGACACTCCCGACAGGTTAAAAACAGTAAGATCCAAAAAGTGAAAAGAGCTCTCATTAATATGAAAGACAACGTTCTTCACCTTCAATAAAAAGTGGTGACTTCACATCATAAACTCTGCTCCTTCTACACTAACTCGTGATGTGCAGCCAGACAAATCAAAACCCACAGAAACTGATTCAACTCAAGATCACAGAGTTTACAAAGAAGTCAGGATGAATTTAGAAGAAATGTGATCAAAATAAATAGAGAATATTTATTTCAGGAATAGTGGAGACATAGATCACAGCATCTTCAGTTTAAACTATTCAGTGTTTGAGCATCATGCAGGTTCAGACATTTTTTAAAGAAAAAGCTAAACCTGAAATGATTGGTTAGTGTTTAATAAAGTTGATATAAATGTGTATTAACTGTATTAATCTGTTTATTATATCATTTATAAAAGAAACCGGATGGAGAATATAAGATGAATTCCAGGTGTTTAAAGGATCAGAGTGAATTATGCAGAGTAGGATGTGTCTGTTAACAAGTTGCTCCTGACTGAAATGTGGCTTTGCATTGTCAGCTTGCATTATATTGTTCTTGGGAGAACGCAAGAAAAGAAACATGAGATGAACAAAAGGAGAAACTGCAGATAAATGGTAACATCACTGATGTGTTGTGCTAAGCTAGGCTACGCCTGGAAGGTGGAACTGGAGAGATTCCCCAGTGAGAGGAACACATCCACCTCCCTGTGTTCAATACAATCCTGCTGAACCAGCAGAGACTGAGTCGACCCCTTACTGACCTGAGAGTCTCCAGTCTGCAGTCTGGGCTCTCCAGAAGATCTCTCAGCAGCTCCACTCCTGAATCCTGAAGATAGTTGTAACCCAGGTTCAGATCTCTCAGATGGATGTTGGACTTCAGAGCTGAGATCAGAGCAGAACAGCTGATCTCTGACAACCTGCAGTGCCACAGTCTGAATAAAGAACACATGATGTAAGTTTAGAAAACAATGTTCCTGATTGAAATAATGAAAGGTTTAATAATCTGATTATAGCTGGAGAAGTAGAGAATGTAGACGTTTATAAAGTGGACACTCCCGACAGGTTAAAAACAGTAAGATCCAAAAAGTGAAAAGAGCTCTCATTAATATGAAAGACAACGTTCTTCACCTTCAATAAAAAGTGGTGACTTCACATCATAAACTCTGCTCCTTCTACACTAACTCGTGATGTGCAGCCAGACAAATCAAAACCCACAGAAACTGATTCAACTCAAGATCACAGAGTTCACAAAGAAGTCAGGATGAATTTAGAAGAAATGTGATCAAAATAAATAGAGAATATTTATTTTAGGAATAGTGGAGACATAGATCACAGCATCTTCAGTTTAAACTATTCAGTCAGTTTGAGCATCATGCAGCTTCAGAAACATGTTAGAAACAGCAACAACTGAACATATTTGTTAGTGTTTGATAGTTTTAATAGAAATATGTAATTATTGTATTCATGTGTTTATAATGTCATTTATTTAAAAACATCGACGGAGAATAAAAGATGAATTCCAGGTGTTTAAAGGTTCAGAGTGAATTATGCAGAGTATGATTTTTCTTTAACAAAGCTCTGCTACAGTCAATGAGCTAAACCACAGAAGAAGAAAGTAGACTTTAGCATGAAGATGCTCAGTGAGGATCAGGATCATATCAGCCTGATGTCTGCAGCTCAGAGTCAACACAACTCTCACATATTCATCTCAGCACAGAAGATAGAGATGGAGAACTGACCTGAGAGTCTCCAGTCTGCAGTCTGGGCTCTCCAGAACATCTCTCAGCAGCTCCACTCCTGAATCCTTCAGAGCGTTCTCACTCAGGTCCAGATGTCTCAGATGGATGTTGGACTTCAGAGCTGAGATCAGAGCAGACCAGCTGATCTCTGACAAGCTGCAGAGCCTCAGACTGAATAAAGAACACATGATGTAAGTTTAGAAAACAATGTTCCTGATTGAAATAATGAAAGGTTTAATAATCTGTTTATAGCTGGAGAAGTAGAGAATGTAGACGTTTATAAAGTAGACACTCCCGACAGGTTAAAAACAGTAAGATCCAGAAAGTGAAAAGAGCTCTCATTAATATGAAAGACAACGTTCTTCACCTTCAATAAAAAGTGGTGACTTCACATCATAAACTCTGCTCCTTCTACACTAACTCGTGATGTGCAGCCAGACAAATCAAAACCCACAGAAACTGATTCAACTCAAGATCACAGAGTTTACAAAGAAGTCAGGATGAATTTAGAAGAAATGTGATCAAAATAAATAGAGAATATTTATTTTAGGAATAGTGGAGACATAGATCACAGCATCTTCAGTTTAAACTATTCAGTCAGTTTGAGCATCATGCAGCTTGAGAAACATGTTAGAAACAGCAACAACTGAACATATTTGTTAGTGTTTGATAGTTTTAATAGAAATATGTAATTATTGTGTTTATAATGTCATTTATTTAAAAACATGACGGAGAATAAAAGATGAATTCCAGGTTTTTAAAGGTTCACAGTGAATTATGCAGAGTATGATTTTTCTTTAACATAGCTCTGCTACAGTCAATGAGCTAAACCACAGAAGAAGAAAGTAGACTTTAGCATTAAGATGCTCAGTGAGGATCAGGATCATATCAGCCTGATGTCTGCAGCTCAGAGTCAACACAACTCTCACATATTCATCTCAGCACAGAAGATAGAGATGGAGAACTGACCTGAGAGCCTCCAGTCTGCAGTCTGGACTCTCCAGAAGATCTCTCAGCAGCTCCACTCCTGAATCCTTCAGAGCGTTCTCACTCAGGTCCAGATGTCTCAGATGGATGTTGAACTTCAGAGCTGAGATCAGAGCAGACCAGCTGATCTCTGACAAGCTGCAGAGCTCCAGAACACATGATGTAAGTTTAGAAAACAATGTTCCTGATTGAAATAATGAAAGGTTTAATAATCTGATTATAGCTGGAGAAGTAGAGAATGTAGACGTTTATAAAGTGGACTCTCCCGACAGGTTAAAAACAGTAAGATCCAAAAAGTGAAAAGAACCAGCTTCGTAGTACAGGCCTCTGAGTTCCTCCAACAATGCAACAGTGCAAGAAGTCTATATAAATGTAAATAGAATATGATATATACAAGAACACAATATGAAATTGAATAATGTACATTAAGACACAGTTAAATAAGGTTTATTGTGGTGATAACCAGGGGCGTCGCCTGGACCTGAAAACATTCGGGGCTTAGCCCACAGTGGCGGCGGCACAACAGTGGCATTTTTTACTGCAACACTCCCCACACGCACACACACAGTACACCCGCGACTGTTACAATGAAGGCTTGATAATCAGCTCACGGCATATAGGCAGGGGTAAAGTGGTATTTTTTAGTGGGGGGTCCTCTAGGGGGGTCCGGGGGGATGCTCCCCCGGGAAGATTTTTTTTTAAATATTGAAGTTAAATGCATCAATCTGGTGCACTTTGAGAGCAAAATGAAGAGATCTATGGATACCTCTCTCAACACCCATATGAAGCAGAACTGTAAACAGATGTACTTTTTCTTTATGGATATTTTACTAATCACTCCCCTTTTAAACTCTATTCTTGTTTTACTGCCATATAGTATTTCATAACTGTTTTTCCTCTATTCTCTTTTTTTTAATAACTATAATGATCATATGAAGGTGTGCCGCGGAAATAATCTTTTGAATAATTTGTGACCAAACCGTTTGAGACCCACTGAGATAACTTAGACTAAAGTTAACTATCTAAACCCTCAGAGAGTCCTTTAGCTCACCTGAGTCTCTCAGTCTGAGAGGAGAGGACTCTCCTCCAGCTTCTTGTGGAACAAACAGCTCCTTATGTCCGTTAGTGCAGCTAGCTAACCAGATGCTAACAACACGGTCCATGCTGACACCGGCCCCTCCCTCCCCCTCTCTCCTCTCTCTCTCTCTATCACACTAATGCGCTATTGCCACACACACACAGAGCCAAGCTTGAATGACACAAGCACATGTTTATTTCCATGCAACTCTCTGATTGGTCTGGTGTCATGCCTCTGTTGCATTCACTGAACACGGGAAATTACAGTGCTGCCGTCCTCTCTTGTGTCATGATGAGGTTCACGTAAAGCACGGTTAATGTATTATATTATTGAGGGAGAATTGTCCGGGGCTACAGAAAAAACATTCGGGGCTAAAGCCCCGGATGCCCAGGCCAGGCGACGCCACTGGTCCTGCTTGAGATAGTTCAAAAGTCTCATCGTCTTTTCAGACCTGGAGAGGGTTCAGATGCCAATGTCAAAAATGATGAAGATACTTTTAGAAATGTAATAGTGGATAACTATAAATGCATTGATAATGTATCAGAAGAACCTCCTTCATCTCCCTCACAGCTCATCAGTACTGACAGCATCTTCACTGACTCATGGAGCACAGTGAGAGTCTGTGGAAGCTCACACACTGTCCCCTCACACATTTACTTTCTCTGCTTTCTGTTATTCTTGTCAAATATTCAGCAATTTAGAAAGAAATGTGAACTTATTAAAATGTCTTTGTACTCAGGCAAATGATGGAATTATAAATATATCAATTATAAATACAGTACAAAACCACATGAACTACAGCCAGTGATCTGACCTCAGAGTCTTCAGTCTACAGTTTGGACTCTTTAGTCCAGAACTCAGCTGCTCCACCTCTGAATCCTGCAGGGCTACTTTCACCTCCAGCTCTCTCAGATCGGAGGGGTCGGACTTCAGAGCTGAGGCCACGACTTCCCAGTCTAAGAATCCACTGTCAGGAATTCTGTTCGAACACATATTACAGAATTTGTTTATATAAAAAAAGAGGAAACAACATATTTACTTCATGCATTTGAGGAAAAACATTTTGAATCTCATGATCTGATTACCACTGGATGTTAGTCTATTTAATATTTGGTAGAGTGTGATCTGATCCCATGTCTGTCACCTCTCTGCTAGCTACCTTCTAGACTAGAGAAGACTAGAGTCAACATAAATTAGATATTGCTCTGTGTCTAATTTAACGATAAAGAAACTGCAATCGTTTCATAATAACTTTACTGCATTCAATGACATATGTAAAGTTATTCTGTATGTTCTGATCACATGTTGCTGTGATAAAACATCCTTCATATTATTTTGACAAGGAAAATTAAGAGAAGAAAAGACTGTAACATTTTTAAATTATTAGAATAATTGTATTAATTCAATTTAGCTCACACAGTATGTGAAACAGCAACAAGTTGTACAGTGTTTATTTTAAAAACTAAAATCCTTATCTACACTAATCTCTAAAGCTAATCACATCTGGACTCACACAGCCTTCCTGCAGTTCCTCACAGCTGGAATCAGTCTCCGTCGTCTCTCCTCTGATGTTTTGGACTTCTCCAGGTCCAACTCATCCAGAACCTCCTCTGACATCTCCAGCGTGTAGGCCAGAGCAGAGTAGTGGATCACAGAGAGTCTCTTCTCTGATCTGTTCTCTGACTTCAGGAACTCTGTGATCTCCTGATGTACTGAGTGGTCCTTCATCTCTGTCAGACAGTGGAAGATGTTGATGCTCCTTTCATCAGAGACTTCATCACTTGTCATCTTCTTCAGGTTGCTGATGGCTCTCTGGATGGTTTCTGGTCTGTTGTCTGTGCGACCCAGCAGGCCTCCTAAGAGTCTCTGGTTGGACTCCAGAGAGAGGCCGTGGAGAAAGCGGACAAACAAGTCCAGATGGCCATTTCTGCTTCTGAATGATTTCATCATGGCACTCTTTAGGAAGACATCCAGGGATGGGTACTCCTGATCACTGCTATCACTCTTGTCATCGTCCAAGTCCCACTGCAGGAAGTCCTTCAGTACCTCTGTGTCTCTGTTGGAGTAACAGTGCAACATGTAGACTGCAGCCAGAAACTCCTGAATGCTCAGATGAACAAAGCAGTAGACTGTTTTCTTGAATATCACTCTCTCGCTTTTGAAGATCTCTGTACAAACTCCTGAGTGCACCAAGGCCTCTGTGACATCAAGACCACAGCGCTGCAGGTCTTCTTGGTAGAACATGATGTGTCCTTTCTCCAGATGTTCAAACGCCAGCCTCCCCAGCTTCAGAAGAAGCTCCCTGTCAGCCTCCGTCAGCTGCTGTGGACTCGTCTCATGTCCCTCTTCATACTTCTGCTTCTTCCTCTTGGTCTGGACCAGCAGGAAGTGTGAGTACATGTCAGTGAGGGTCTTGGGCAGCTCTCCTCTCTGGTCTGTAGTCCACATGTGGTCCAGAACTGCAGCAGTGATCCAGCAGAAGACTGAGGATCTCTCTCCACACTGGGGACAGCAGGGGTCTCCTGATGGAGGTCTCTGCTCCCAGTATGAGGTGATGCACTGTCTGCAGAACCAGTGTCCACAGCTGGTAGAGACTGGATCCTTCAGGACGTCCTGACACAGAGCACAGCTGGACAGCTGCTCCTCCACAGGAACACCACTCTTCCTCTTCCCTCTGTGGAGATCAACACATCCTTTATAGCACTTTACGGTGACTGATTTTCACCAATGGTACAACCCAAAGTTGGCAAATTCTTGTTTTTTTAAAGTTCTTTATCTGTAGATGATATTTCATCCTGGTAACTGTTCCCAAGTGGTAGATATTTAGTGATTCATATAATTATGAAACAAAACGCCCTTCTGTCTGTAACATCCTCGCCTACAGCATGTTCACTGTACCTCACAAGTTTTACTACGGCTAAATTAAACTTGTTTATGTAATAACTACATAATGATTCCAATTTGTAAAAGCAGTGAACACTTTGTCAGGTCTGTCCACAACATGGAAAGCAAATCACTTTCAAAATGCTAGTTCCTGAATGGACATTAGATTGAGTGGAGTTAGACTTAGCTAACATTGTGGCTGCTCCATTAAAAGTCAAACTAACAATCAATGGTTGATACACATCAATGTATAACTTCAATTCAATATGAAGTACTGTAGAGCTCTAGGTGCCGATATTTCCCTTATCTGATTCAAGTACGTCTGAGTTTCTATACTGAGCTCTACTGAGTTTCTATACTGAGCCCTACTGAGTTTCTATACTGAGCTCTACTGAGTTTCTATACTGAGCTCTACTGGTTTCTATACTGAGCTCTACTGAGTTTCTATACTGAGCTCTACTGAGTTTCTATACTGAGCTCTACTGAGTTTCTATACTGAGCTCTACTGAGTTTCTATACTGAGCTCTACTGAGTTTCTGTACTGAGCTCTACTGAGTTTCTATACTGAGCTCTACTGAGTTTCTATACTGAGCTCTACTGAGTTTCTGTACTGTGATCTGCTACTCAGATCAAACCAGACTCCTCTTCAGGTCAGTTCACAGCAGAAACAGATTCTTACCTTGTGTCTGGGGGTCCAGGTTCATTACTGAAGAATGGAGGTTTCTCCATAGACCAGTCACTCTTCAGAGACAGACAGCTGGGGACTGGAGACTCTGCTCTCTGTCTGTGGAAACAACAGAATGTTTAACACACATCACTAGTTCTTGTAAAAAGCAGCGTTTGATTTCAGTTTTGATTTTCTTTCCCCTTTAAAGATTTTTGTTCTTACTCTAAACTTTATGTTTTAAAAATGGTGTTTTGAGGGTTTCTGTTGTTACAATTCTTTGTGAGAGGGAATAGTTCTACATGTTCGAAGTTCATTTACTAAACCAAACACAAAGTCCTACATGTCGAGTGTGAGAATGATTTCACAATAGTAGATGATTAACTGTTGCTGATGAGCACAGCCAGAGCTCAGTTACCTCTTTACTTTCCTCTTCTGGGTTTCTTTCCTCTCATTGACTTTGTTTCATGACTGAACTCCACAGTGAAGCTTTACTGAGTCTCTGTACTGTGATCTGCTACTCAGATCAAACCAGACTCCTCTTCAGGTCAGTTCACAGCAGAAACAGACTCTTACCTTGTGTCAGATGCTCCAAGTGTATTACTCAAATCTGGAGGTTTTCTGGACACTGAAGATTTGTCCTCCTCCTCATCATCCAAATCTCTCATGGTCTCCATCCTGAGAGATGAACTAGTAACCCTGGAGACAAATACATAAACACACACACTTTATAATGCAAGCATTTCAATCAAATCCATCATAATGATACATTTTGGTTTAAATTTGTGCTGTAAAAAAAAAGGGGATTGGTTGAGAATAATCTGCAAACCTTAACGTGTCAAAACATTTACATAAAATTAATCATATTACCAAGTTTCACCCAAACTTCCTTCGTAACTCCAGCGGGTATTTTAACATGAATTGCACGGCAGTGGAAGTCAAGGAAAGAGAGGAACTGGAACAAGCTACATGTACATTTAATCAAGTACTGTACTTAAGTACAATTTTGAGGGACCTGTACTTTATTTTAATGTTCCACTACTCTGTACTTCTACTCCACTACAGTTCAGAGGTAACTGGTGTACTTTTCCTCCACTACATGCATTTAATACCTTTAGTTACTTTACAGATATGGATGAATGATGTGAAATATAATCAAGTGTTAAATCAGACTTTAGTTCCACCTGGAGTAAATCCACAAGCTACCCTGCAGTATACAAAGTCATTCAAACTAGCTGCACCTTTACCAGCTTTGAGAACACTTTCATGATCAATCATTATAAAACATATCATATATATTATTCTGAAATGGACCAATCTGCACAATGACTACTTTTACTGTCGCTACTTTCACTATATTTTGATGATAATACTTTTCTACTTTTACTTGAGGAACATTTTGAATGCAGGACTTTTACTGTAACAGAGTATTCCTACACTCTGGTACTTCTACTTTTACTCAAGTACAAGATCTGAGTACTTCTACTTTTACTCAAGATCTGAGTACTTCTACTTTTACTCAAGTACAAGGTCTGAGTACTTCTACTTTTACTCAAGATCTGTGTACTTCTACTTTTACCCAAGTACAAGATCTGAGTACTTCTACTTTTACTCAAGTACAAGGTCTGAGTACTTCTACTTTTACTCAAGTACAAGATCTGAGTACTTCTACTTTTACTCAAGATCTGAGTACTTCTATTTTTACTCAAGTACAAGGTCTGAGTACTTCTACTTTTACTCAAGATCTGTGTACTTCTACTTTTACCCAAGTACAAGATCTGAGTACTTCTACTTTTACTCAAGTACAAGATCTGAGTACTTCTACTTTTACTCAAGATCTGTGTACTTCTACTTTTACCCAAGTACAAGATCTGAGTACTTCTACTTTTACTCAAGTACAAGATCTGAGTACTTCTACTTTGACTCAAGAGCAAGATCTGAGTACTTCTTCCACCTCCACACATCAGTCAGAGCTATAACTACCTCTGTGTAAAAGCACATTTAATCCATGACAAGTGTTGTGCCCTCGTTCTTTAGGTCTGGTGAAAACGGAGGGGTGGCATTCTGCTGAATCCAGGAGATGGACAGCTCACTACTTTAGGAGCAGATAGTGCTCACAATATGATAGTGGCAGCAAGTAGCTATACTCCCATACGAGCAGAGTTGGGTGTTGGGTACTGTAATAATATTACATTTGTCGGTAACGGAGTAATGTAACGCGTTACTGTTATACATTCAGTAATCACACTATAGTTACTAACATTGCGCGAAAAAATTACTAGATTCTCCCTTTGACAGACTAGACGAGTAGTTACTACATTATTCAGACATTTAGGGGTTAGGGTTAGGGGTAACCCTAGGGTAACCCTTTTGTCGAAGGAACTGGAAGAAGTTTACTTCCGGGTTTTAGGACGCGTCACTGCGGTTCTCTATGGTATGACAGCTATCATACTGAATACTGAATAAATATTTACTGTGAATGTATGCAAAAATGTATGGCATATAGCTGTCTAACAGAAGTTAAATCCATTTCTCACTTATTCTGACAATGTACTTAACCCCAAATAAAAGAACCCAATAAAAAGAGTCCATCTCGCACATGCGCAGTACAGATCGGGCAGGGGGGCAGATCGGGTAGTGACAGATACCGACAATGGTCATTGGAGCGAGGGGCGGGGCGAAACTCACGGAAGTGATTTCAAAACAAAAGCACTCGTTTGCTTGGAACGGTGATAATATTATAAACAAGGTGAATTTAGCGATCACAACGAAAACGGCCAAGACACATATTGAGCCCAGAAAATGAATGTTATTAAGGGCTGTAAATATAATAAGCCTCTGTCTAAAATGGACAACATTGTTAGGAGATTTAAACTATGCAGCGATTCTGCTCTGCGGTCACTCAGCCGTCTCTCCACTTTGTTTTTTCAAATCAGCTGCTCTTCATTTTTTGTCCTGCTATATTTGATGATCGATACAAATATTTGTTACCATAAGTTCTTAATAAAACTGATACTGTTGGACTCGGTACTAGTTTGACTGCTACCAGAAATAAAATGAAGTACTTTTACTGTGTACTTTGTGAGTAATCCTCTGTCAGAGTCCCCTCCATAGTACATAATGCATGCTTTCTGCTATCTTTGATGAGAGATACCACAATGTTACCATTAGTTCTTAATGATATTGATACTGCTGGACTCAGTAGTCTTACACCTACTACCACAATACAATGAAGTACTTCTAGTGTGTTGTTTTAAAAAAAAGTCCTCTGTCAATGTCCCCTCCTGAGAACAAAATCAAGCCACTTCTTCTAAGTTTGATGAGGGGGAAAATGATTTTTGCCATTAGTTCTTCGTGAGATTGATCCTGTTGGACTCAGTACTAGTGAAACTACTCCCACAAGTACTATGAAGTACTTTTACTGTGTACTTTGTGAGTACTCCTCTGTCAATGTCCCCTCCTGAGTACAAGCTTGCATGTTTCTCTGCTATTTTTAATAAGCATTAAAACACCTTTCTTCCTGAGACTGATATTATTGGGCAGAGTATTTTAAGAGGATATTGTGGACATGATATCAGCAATACTTCCAGTCAGTACTCCGGCAGCAGCATTTTACACCTTGGAAAGTCTTTAGAGTCTGGCCTGATAGCAAAGTGACAAACCCTTGTGACTTTACCTGTGTTTAGTCTAGAAAAAGGTACATTTTTATTTTATTATAAAGTTGTGTATATTTACAGATTGTTGCAAAAACTAAGAAGCTTATAAAAATCAGGTTTAAACTAAAAGAGCTGTACAAACACAATTAAAGATGTTTGGAGTTTTATTTGAGTTATTAATTGTAATGTTTTGTCAAAGACAAGCTGATTTGAAACCGTTGTTACATACAGTTACAGCATTTCCTGTTTCTGCCGGAGAGAGGGGAGTTTGTCCCAAAGCTTGTCGAGGCCGACCGTGTAGTGGAAATGCGCCTGTAAAGTCAAAAAGTCCTCGCTCTTCAGTTTACGTGTTGAATAAAGAAAAACAAACGGACGGTAGATACACGGATTCAAACCCCTCTTATTTCTCTCAGCAGTTTTTCATGGACTGCTTTATTAGACTACTACACACGATGTATTTGTTTTATATCTCTCCAAAATACACGTTAACAGGCCTACTAATATTTAAAACTTCTGATTTATGAAGATTAATCACAGTTTATGATCGTGATTTACGCGATTACTTTTTGTTTTAAATCAACTAACACCACAGAACAAAAACACATAAGTCTGTATAGTTATGTAACCATGATGGCGCAGACACACGGACGTGAAAGGGGAAGTTTAGACCTACAACATTTCAATATGCCACATCGGACTCCAAGACGTTGCTTTTTTATCGAGACTGTATTTTTCAGAGATAAAGTAAAACAGAGTAAACATGAATTGTTTAGGAAACCCCAGCAGAGCCTGGTTTTAACACTCACCCTGTTCTCTTTAGTTGAGTAAAGTTAGAACGATATTGGCAGATTCGGATTTCACGGATCAATAACTCATGAACAAGACGTTGTTCAAACACAAATTACGTCTCCTAAGTACCGTGGTAAGGTTGAAAACGAACTACAATCACATTTTGATAAAAAAAAAGCCAATACATGTTGTCCTCCAAACTGGGCACATTACATTGGTCTCTATCTGCAGCCGGAGAACAAACGAGTGCTCAGGGACCGTCTGCAAAGTGCAACTCCGAAAAAAGAG
Source organism: Trematomus bernacchii (assembly GCF_902827165.1). Lineage (NCBI taxonomy): Eukaryota > Metazoa > Chordata > Actinopteri > Perciformes > Nototheniidae > Trematomus > Trematomus bernacchii. The sequence continues at coordinate 239,627 of NW_022987791.1, read as the reverse complement.
AATACAATAATATTCAATCACTTCACTATTGTACAGTATATTTCTACCAAACTCACTACACACATCAATAGTCTCCTGGTGGTCATACTACAGCAGAGAGTTTGGAAGAATAATGGTTTTGAATAATTTTGGTGAATATTTATAATGTAAAATCATCAATAAATATGGCATCATCTTCAATAATGTTACTATTATACAGTATATTTCTACCAAACTCACTACACACATCAATAGTGTCCTGTTGGTCATACTACAGCAGAGAGTTTGGAAGAATATGGTTTTGAATAATTTTGGTGAATATTTATAATGTAAAATCATCAATAAATATGGCATCATCTTCAATAATGTTACTATTATACAGTATATTTCTACCAAACTCACTACACACATCAATAGTCTCCTGTTGCTCATACTACAGCAGAGAGTTTGGAAGAATATGGTTTTGAATAATTTTGGTGAATATTTATAATGTAAAATCATCAATAAATATGGCATCATCTTCAATAACGTACAGTTTATTACTACCAAACTCACTACACATTAATATTACATTTAGCTGACGTTTTCATCCAAAGCGACTTACAATCGGTATAGTCTCCTGTTTGTTATACTCCACCGATACATTTGTATAAATATTTTTGTGAACAAAACTAAATATTACAGATTTAGCCAAAGTTGAAGTTAAAGTCAACTTTAGTGTCAAATTTTCCACATGTGTTATACAGAAACATTGAAATGCCGTTTCTTACAGTCCCACAGCGTGAACAAAAACAACATATATATATAAACAACTTAAGAAAGTTCTAGCTAAACAAGGGTATAAAAGTAAGTAATACATATAAAAAACACAATCAACAAGAAACATGAGTTGGACATTAGTGCAAGTACTTCTTAGTGCAATAAATTAGGACTAGGATTTAGGACTAGAAATGAAGCCGAATCGTGAAAACATCTTCAGGTGCAGATGATGTACACGATAATATACTTTACTTTTTATTTCCCCTCTAAAGATCAGCTGCCACACCTTAAAAGAAAAAAAATTGGTCCATGGCAAAAGGGTGAAGAGTTTAAACCAATCAAATGAAGTATTTAGAGCAATCAAGCCTCCAGCCAATCACTTGCCTTCAATAAAGCATGCATGGATCATGCCGTTTTTCAGTGCTTACAGCAAACTATGAGGATAGACATTTTTTAAAATGTATGCTACTGACACAGAGGACACATTTTGCCTAAATATAACACTTTCAGTACTTAATGCGCTGGGACTTCTTTGAAAACATGCCTCCACTCCTGTTCCAAGGTTATATGTAAGTATTATTTTATTTTATTGTCTTTTCATTGAAGTTACTAACAGTCATTTAAGCTATGCTTATATACCTGTTTAGACAATTACGTTTGAGCTCATCTTGTTAGTATTTGATCAACTGAAATGTTACTGAATTTAAACTACAAACAAATGTTATTTGTTCCTGTTATGTAATATTACACATATTAAAATGACAAATGACTAGTTTTGCAAACCAAAACAAAAACCCAACTTAGTGTTACATATTTGGCCACAGTTTTTTTCTTATATGTACTTCTAAAAAGTTATAATATAATATTTAGCTTTGCCTGTCCTCCTTTTCCTAGGTTAGATGCAATTTGAAAATAATGGGAAGAGTTAAAAAAGGAAACAGGGCCCAGAGGAAGGACTTATGGGCAATGGCTGGTGGAATGGAAGCTTTGGTCCGAGCAATGAAGAGTGTTCACATTACCAAAAGAGATACAGGACATTCTTCATATATTTGGTCGGAACTCGCTCTAATCCTTTTTGGTCATGATGATAAGAAAAACCGTCATTGGCTGTGGGTTGTATGGACCAACAATCGAAAAGGATTGAGGGATTTGATCTATAAACGCCAAAAATCATTAGAGCAGAAGGAAGTTCAGGTAATGGAGGAAAATCAAAACGAGAGAGATGTTGGAGGGGCATGTTCTGAAGACTGTCTTACAAAGGACTTACCTCTGAGCATGATTCAGAATAAGGTATCAGATGAGGACACAGAAAATAAAGAAGGAGAAGACAAACAAGAAAGGATGTCTTCTCAGAGTGGACGAGAAGTAGATGACCAGTTATCAGATGAGGACATAGAAATCAATGAGGCAGAAACTGAAGAACAGAATTTGCAAAGAGGAGCACAAGATGACAATAAAAACACAGGCCCCAAAACACATTGGCGGAAGTTGCCAGTAGTATCTAAAAGGTTCAGAATAACAGTAAATCGAAAGAAATGGCAAAAGATTGTTCCATTGACGGGTTCAAACAAACTGAGGCAACCGTGGACCGACGTGTTGTACAAGAGTTTTCGAGATAAAAATCCCTGTTGTACACTTGCCTTCAAGAGTCACCACATAAAAACTCCTAACAGCAGGAAAATTAAAAGTCCGTACTTAAACATCTGTGCAGTTTGTACATTCCCTTCCTGCAGGGCCAAATTCTTCTTTAAAATCCAAAATGAGCCAGTGGGAGACACCCTTGTTAAAATATCTGTGCTGCAAAGAGGGAAAATGGCACACAAAGCAAATGAGAAAAAATTCTGACCAGCAGCAAACAGAAGAAGAGGCAGAATTGCAAGAGCCCTGCATAAAGGAGTGAGTCAAGTATTTTACAGTAAACTTAAAAAAACACCTGTTGCTGAACTGATTTCAGGAAACATAACCCGCAGTCTGAACAAAAATGTTCTCAAAGTGATACGTTCAGAAGGAAGAAGAGGTAAAAGAATCCATGAGGATGTTTTCATGGAGATGTACCTCACACAAATGATCATTAAGGAATGTGACTCAAATTATCGCAGGATGCCTGGGTACATACAACATTTTCAAGTTGACCCATTTGGAGTACATATGTATTCTGAAACCGGAGTAAACATAGTTGTGCAACACCTGAGAAAGAAGACACCGCTGACCCTATATCTAGATGCTACAGGTAATGTTGCATCCAAAGTTCCAGGTCAGACCAAAAGAGTGCTTTATTACTGCCTCACTCTTCCTGGAGGTGGTCAGCAAGTACCTCCCCTCCCAGTCTGTGAAATGCTGACAAATGAACACTCCATACCACCAATCACATTCTGGCTAATGCAGTTCCTCCGCAAACTGTCACAGTACACTAAAATAAAAGTACATCAGGTAGAAACAGACTACAGCTGGGCCCTGCTCCAAAGTGTTCTCCTTTCTTTTAACAAGGAGAGCATTGTCAGTTACTTGGACAGGGCTTTTGCTATCTGTTCAACGCTGAAGTCATGGAAGGAAATCCGAATGTTGACAGTGCTACACATTTGCTCTGCACACGTGCTGAAAGCTGTAGCACAGTCAATTGGGAGAAGAACTGCAGACAAGGGTTTGAAGGAATTTGCAACATTTGCATTTGCCAGGTTGCAAAATGCTACTTCAATGACCACAGCACTAAAAATTTTCCGCTCGCTGTGCACTGTGTTAATTGGAAAGCACAATTCCAATACTGTCCTGATCCATCTGAAGGCCGTCATAAAAGAATGCAGGATTCCCGACATGGAAGAGGGGGACAAGTTAGGAGACAGCCCCTTAACTCAGGAGGAAGATGATGAAGAAAGAAGAAATGCCCACACAATTGTTGGCAGATCTCCCTTCACATATGAGTTTAGGAAGGTCATGGAGGAGGTACAGGGAGAGCTTGAAAAAGAGGAGGTCGAAACCCCACAGGATGAAAATCCATACTTTTGCCCTGGCATTGTTGATGTCCTTTTTGACAACTATCTAGGGATTTTTCCCCTTTGGAGTGGGCTGCTGTTGGGGAATTTGAAAAGATATGCAACTGACACAGAGGAAGACACATTTGGCCAAAGTAAAACAAGGGACACAAACTGCCATGTGGAGAGATGGTTTGGAATAGTCAAACATTCTATTCTAAAAAAGCAGAGACGACTGAGGCCAGCGGCATTCATCAGAACAATGTATGGCTCTCTACAGGGGAGGTACAGAGAACACATCATGGCACATCACTTATCTGAGCAGTTACTCCTCAAAACATTGCTACCAAAAGACATCAGTCAATCTAAGGAAGGTTGGGCAAAGAGAGATGGAGCAAAGCCTCGCACTGCCAGCTCCAAATATTACACCACTCCAGACATTCTTCCAGTTCCAAAAAGAGCAAAGTTAACTCTGAACACTGGCGAAGATATTCAGAGCAGCACAGATGTGAAGAACAGTAGCAATGACCCCACAAGTAAAGGGTCCAAGCCTGCAACAGAGGTATTGTTTTGCTATATTAAAATGTATGCTTTAAACAGAGTAACAAAGTAAGCAATTCTTCGAGCTATAAAACAATGTTAAGAAAGCATTAAAAACGTTTTAGCATGAGCCAATCTTTCATAGAAAACGTACAAAATGTATAGTGCATTAAAAGTATTTAAAATTGAATTAATGGCAAATGCTGTATGAAGTTATTATGATACCATTGTTCATTTCATTTTAGGTTGATGCCCTTTGGACATGCAAACCAACTGAAGTTGTTGTGGCTGTTGTAAGACATGCTGAAGAGAAGCATCATTTCACCCTGAGGCACAGAGAATTTCAGAGTTTGAGACCTGATGAACTCATCATAGGCGAGGCAAGTATTTATTAAAACTTATGCTGTACCGGTCTGCTCATCTCACATAAGTCATATGTTAATGATTCAATTGTTGACAAAAAGTATGTAATTTGTGCTACACAAAATGATATCCAAGTAAATTGTTAGGCCAGTCCATCTGGAGTGTGACTTTAGATAGACCAGTTTTAGCAAAGGTTTTGCATAATTGATCCATTCTAAAATGATCTGACAATGATGTGATTAAAACCGACTTTGGCCTCTATATTAGCTGGCATTTTGTATGATTATTTCCCCTACAATTTATCCAAAAGGTAATAGAATGTTACATTAGAGGCATCCTCAACCTGAAGGATAATGCTGGCCGTCTATACCTCCTGGATCACTACACCATGGGTGTAATCCTACACGGCACACGAGAGCAGATGGCCAGGCAAGAGCTAAAAAAGGTGAGTAAAACTGATTATTCAAAGTATTTTCATCCCTTTTAGTATTGTAGGCTTGAGAAAGGAGACTGAACTGTGTCTACAGGCAACTTCCAGCAATATTATAATCATGTATGTAGTTTTTGGAGACATTTGTGTTGTTTTTAACCAATACATTTAGAATATAAGCTTCCCTTTTTTTCTTGTTCCTGTTGAGAAAAATAAATAATGAATACTGTGTAAATTAAATTATTGTTTTGCACCTGTATATTATAGAAAATAACACTTATGTTTACATATTCCCTAATTTTTTCAGGTCACATTTGATCTATATGATGGAGCCATTGGATTTGTCAATATAAGAAATGTGCACTGGAAGTTTGTGGTGAGTATACAGCTACTCGTGTAGTAATACTGTAGCTGCTTTTACAGCATGTTTTGCTCAGGGTTTGCACATTTCAAGTTAATCAAATATTACTTTGAAGATGTATGATTACATTTATTCAAATGCATACAACTAAATATACATTGCTATTAAAAAATATTGTAATACATTACTCATATACTGTGACAGAGTTAAGACTAAAATGTGTATCTCATGCAGCCCCATTTTGTAAATGCATCTTTGCCTCAGGATTGGTTTAAAAATGCTTCTTTTAGTTTTAATGTCTTCATGTTCTTCATCTATATCATAGGGAAACAATATAAAATGTAGTCCAAAATAAGTACTCATTCAACCATTTCTCATTGGTGGTCACTACTGCTCCACTAAAGATTTGAGTCTTCTGACCCCAAATTGTGCAACTTTCTTTCATCTGATCTGACATCTTTAATTATTTCAATACTTTTAAGTCTTAAATATACCCATTTAAAATGGGTAGTTATTATTTTAGTATTACTTTTAATAGCTTTTGTGAATCTATTAGTTAACTGTGGTTTTCATTTTTGAAGAAAAGCTGATACATTATTGTTGCTGCTGACATATTGAAAAAGGTTTGGTTTAATTATACAGTATGCTACTTTTTAAAACAGTACCTCCATGCCCTTTCAAACCACATTTATGTGGTTGATCCTCTGCAAGGGTCAAATGAAGTTGAGGACTCCAGAAAGGCTGGTTACACATTTGGGTAATATAAAATATATTACAGGAAAATACATTGGTTAAACGCACATTTGGTAAAGGCAAAGAGTAAGCGCACATTTAAAAAATGTTCCGATTGTTCTATAGAGAGTATTTCAAGATGCGCCGGAACAGACTGGGAAAAGAGGACTGGGTTAACATTAAATGGCAGCCAGGAAAGATAACCCACACCTTCCAGAAAGATGCCACCAGTTGTGGAGCCTTTGTCATGCAGGTGATTCAATGCAACATGTTGTGTTCATTAATAATAAAGCATTTTATTTTAAAGGGAAATTCAAAAACACGTCATAACGTCATGTTATTTTACCATCTGTCCAGATGGCCAAGATGACAGTGAAGGAATTTCCGAAAATACCACAGACGTTTCACATCAACTCATCAAAACAATCTCTTCAAAATCTACGAAGAGACATGGCAGAAGAAATTCTCAAAGGATCAGGTATTAGCCAAAAATATGAAATGAATATATGGATCGCTTCCTGTAAATTGAACAGTAATACACCTGTTATTTTTTCAGTTTCAAAGGATGACTTCTGTTCCTTCTGTGGAATTGAGGACCTGCCCACAACTGCTGTTGATGCTGTTTGGGTGAGACTAAATGATGAGTTGTTTTGAAACTCCAGAAGATAATCTGAATAATACATACTATATAGACCATCTGGAGTTAGATTTCAGTAATAACATAAAAGTAATGACATTTTGTATATTTTTATGCATGACAGGTTTCCTTTTGTTTTTCTTATAATTTGTTAAAGTTTTAGCACAGTACAGATAAACCTGAATAACAACAAGTATTTATATAAAAAAAAAAAGTATAATCTCTATAAAATATAAATGAATATGCCTGCTTTACAAATGTCCTACACTTGACATTTTCTTAATATCTTTGTTGTATTTATCCCCATGTAGATTCAGTGTGAAACTTGTGGAAGATGGTTTCACACGCAGTGCCTCGGAATGACTGCTGCACTAATACCAACAAAAGATACCCTGTGGTATTGTGTGTTGTGTATCATCCCTAACTAAAGAGGCTATGTAAGAGTTTGTGTAACTTTTACCAGAGGTACCAGGATTTGGGGAGGTAAGGCTTGTTAGAACTACTACCACAATAGAACTAGTGCACTTATAAACGGCATGTGGGGGAAAATCCAGCCCAGCCAGTGATTTGAAATCGGCAAAATGAAAGCTGAATTTTGTACAAAACAAACAAAAATCCAGAAAAAAGCTTTGCTAAAGATTTTGGGCAACTGAAGTAATGATTAATAATCACCTGTCCATAGTTTTAAATTATTATAAAACTTAATTAAGATGTTAAATATATTTTCCCTTACAGATTAAATTAGTCACAGATGTTCATGATGTTTTCCATGTCAGACATTACATTGTAGATTTGTTCATTAATATTGTACAGTAAGATAGGTGAAAAGCCTGAAATGTTTTATTTTTCAATTTTAACTTTATTTTACTGTTTCATAGCTAATGAAAAAGTTGTTTAATGTCTTAATGTATATATATATAACATACTGTATATACAATGTGTAACATATATATGTATATATCAATGTGTGTGATGTCTAGTTTATTGATGATTAAAAGACTGTTCTACTTTTGATGGATCTTGCTTTGATGTAGGTGATACCATGTCTATATTCAGTCTGTTAGTTAATTAATGAAAGAACAATAAAACAGTGTTATGGTTTATGAATAAATAGGAGATCTTCTTTTGAGTTAAATTTCAATCGCTTCTGGTTAAAATTAAGGGGTCTCCTGTTTGACAGTAACTTATACTTACCAATACACTTTATTTTAAAATAACATAACGATCATTAAAATAAGTTTTCAAATACACTTTTGTAGTGTAGCAAGTTAGAGGACCATTAATGTCTGAGGTGAGTTTGGTAGCACTCCACTGTATAATAGTGAAGATATTGAAGATTATATTATATTTATTGAAGATTTTACATTATAAATATTCACCAAAATTATTTAAAACCATATTCTTCCAAATTCTCTGCTGTAGTATGACCACCAGCTGGGGAACTCAGGAGACCGGGCTTGAGGGCGAAGACCGCGGCACTCCGGGAGCCGGGCTCGAAGGTCAAGACGGGACAGCTCCGGTGGACGAGCAGAAAGGCGCCGACGGGACAGCTCCGGAGGCCGGGCAGGAAAGCGCAGACGGGACAGCTCCGGAGGCCGGGCAGGAAGGCGTCGATAGGACAGCTCCGGAGGCCGGGCAGGAAGGCGTCGACAGGACAGCTCCGGAGGCCGGGCAGGAAGGCGTCGACAGGACAGCTCCGGAGGCCGGGCAGGAAGGCGTCGACAGGACAGCTCCGGAGGCCGGGCAGGAAGGCGTCGACAGGACAGCTCCGGAGGCCGGGCAGGAAGGCGTCGACAGGACAGCTCCGGAGGCCGGGCAGGAAGGCGTCGACAGGACAGCTCCGGAGGCCGGGCAGGAAGGCGCCGACAGGACAGCTCCGGAGGCCGGGCAGGAAGGCGTCGACAGGACAGCTCCGGAGGACGGGCAGGACCCAGTATCGACCGGACAGGAACCGGAGCCGACCGGACAGGCGCAGACGGGACCCCGAACAAGACATGGGCTTGTGTCAATGGGACCCCGGATGTAGCAAGGGCTGGTGTCGACTGGACCCCCAACGGAACAGGACACAGAGTTGGTAGGACCCCCGGCGGGACCGGTGTCGGCGGGACCCCCAACAGAACCGGACACAGAGCTGGCAGAACCCCCGGCGAGACAGGTGTCGGTGGGACCCCCAACAGGACAGGATCTGGTGTTGGCAGGAAACCCGGCGGAGCAGTAGTCGGCGGGACCCCCAACGAGACAGGACATGGGGTTGGCAGGACCCACAGCGGAACAGGTGTCGGCAGGACCCCCAACGATACTGGACGTGGAGTTGGCAGGACCCTCAGCGGAACCCCCAACGGCACAGGACATAGGATTGGCAAGACCCCCGGCAGAAGAGTAGTCGGCAGGACCCCCAATGGGAAAGGACATGGAGTTTGCAAGACCCCCGGCAGGAGAGTTGTTGGCGGGACCCCCAACGGGACAGGTGTCGGTGGGACCCCCAACAGGACAGGATCTGGTGTTGGCAGGAAACCCGGCAGAAGAGTAGTCGGCGGGACCCCCAATGGGACAGGACACGGAGTTGGCAAGACCCCTGGCAGGAGAGTAGTCAGCGGGACCTCCAACAGCACTGGACATAGGGTTGGCAGGACCCCCGGCAGAAGAGTAGTCGGCGGGACCCCCAACGGGACAGGACATAGGATTGGCAAGACCCCCGGCAGAAGAGTAGTCAGCGGGACCTCCAACGGCACAGGACATAGGGTTGGCAGGACCCCCGGCAGAAGAGTAGTCGGCGGGACCCCCAATGGGACAGGACATGGAGTTGGCAAGACCCCCGGCAGAAGAGTAGTCAGCGGGACCTCCAACGGCACAGGACATAGGGTTGGCAGGACCCCCGGCAGAAGAGTAGTCGGCGGGACCCCCAATGGGACAGGACATGGAGTTGGCAAGACCCCCGGCAGGAAAGTAGTCGGCGGGACCTCCAACGGGACAGGACATAGGATTGGCAGGACCCCCGGCAGAAGAGTAGTCGGCGGGACCCCCAATGGGACAGGACATATGATTGGCAGGACCCCCGGCAGAAGAGCAGTCGGCAGGACCCCCAACGATACTGGACGTGGAGTTGGCAGGACCCTCAGCGGAACCCCCAACGGCACAGGACATATGATTGGCAGGACCCCCGGCAGAAGAGCAGTCGGCGGGACCCCCAATGGGACAGGACATAGAGTTGGCAAGACCCCCGGCAGACCCCTGGCAGCAAGGTTTGACATGTGTAGAGCCAAGGACTGATTGATTTCAGCTAAGGCTCGCATCATCTGCTCATGTTGGCCCAGAAGATTTTCCTGACGAAAAATGGCGTGCTGGACCGGAACAGAGGCCGGAACCATGGCTGCTGGGGCCAGAACTGGGGCTGGAACCATGGCTGCTGGGGCCAGAACTGGGGCTGGAACCATGGCTGCGTGGGCCGGTTCTGGAGCCGGAACCATGGCTGCTGGGGCCTGTACTGGAGCCCAAAGCAAGGCTTCTGGGGCTCGGGCTGCTAGCCTGGACTCGCGACTCCTTCTCTTAGGAGACTTTTGGAGGCTCCGTGGACCTCCAAAAGCCAGACGAGTACCCGAGAACGGCTCCTGGACAGGAGCAGGAAATGGGGAAGAAGCAGGGGTTGACTCCAGACGGAACACACCGAGATGTATGGTGTCAGGTTGGGAGTTGGGAGGCAGGGGGCTAGCATGCCTGGGGCTAGCAGGCCGGGAATCACACATCAAAAGGAAATCCAAAATCCAGTCAGGTAAGAACTTAACCAAAGATGGATCCACTGTTGCCACCTGGTGAGCCTCTGCCAGAGCAGCCTCTCTCTGCTGAACACTGGACGCTCCCCTCCACCTACCATAGCAGCAAGCCAAAGAAAAAGTAAAATGTTGTAAATCCACCTCAAATGGATCTGCTGGGCCCATTTCTGGTTGGTTCATTCTGTCACGGTTGAGTGCAGCAGGCAGGACCCAAATGCAGATTTCCAAGAATAATTCCTTTAATCCGGTACAAAGTAGAACACAGAACACTACCATGTGACACACAGTCAAATACAAACAATGAACCAACAATGACAGACAGAAAAACCAGAACTAAAATACACACAAGACCAATCACACAAACAAGACACAGGTGAGGAGGGAGGAGAAAACACAGGGGCACCAGGTGAACACAATCGGGCAATCAGGCAGGAGGGAACACAGACACAGGAAGCAACAGGCAAGACGGGCTTTTATTATTAGGGACACCTGGAATTGACAAATAAAAAGCATACAGTACACAGCTGCTTTAAAAACCTCCAGTCAAGAAGGATAGGTGAGTTTACGACTACATTTTTAAATTGCTAATCGTTAAGATCACCGTATGTCTCTGGAGTTAGCACGCAGGCTGATATGACTGAAATGGAAGATGGCACTCTGTCCTTATGAAGCCTGCTCACATGGATTTTACCGTGAGAATAAAAGAGTTCTTGTAGGTTCTCTCTTGGAGGACAGACGGCTGCCTGATTGGAGTAAGACAAGAGAAGACAATATGGACCTTTATTGATCTCTGTAGGGACATTCAGACGTTACAGCAGAACAGAATAAGAGTCCTTACAGTTCAAGTTCTGTTATTTCTTTACTTAATCAGGCCTGTGCTGCACATTTTGAGAGCATCGTATTGCAACTGTTTAATCAACCATTACCTCTCTTTTCTGATCCAGTCAAAATGAGTCACTGAAGCCTTGTGATCAGGTTGTTCCCAATTAGCAACGAGACGTGATCCGAGGCACCGTTAATGTGAGGAGAAGTCCTGATTAATGAACTGATCGTGAGAAATGATTCATTTAAAACAGCTTGTCTTTAGATATTTAGAGTCAAAATCATAGACTATATATATACAAAACTACTTCCACTTCACATGGGGAAACAGTTACAATGAGAACATGTGATTTATTGGCTCAAATGTCACGTTCAGTTTATTGAATTTGCTGTATTGTATGTTGACAGATGGGTGCTGTGTTGCACTCTGTTTATCTTTCTGAAGCGTCAGAGGTGTGTCCCTTCTGGATTTCAATCAGACACCATTTGACTTCTGCTGTTTCCCAAACTGCTACACATTTACACAATGAATACAATCTGTACTACAACACTCTATAAGCACCGTGTAAAACTGCTCAATCACTAAAGAAATGGGTCTTAATGAACAGATGAATAGTTGTTATGTTCCCCTCAGATAACCTCTCTCTGCTGGTCCTTTATTGTGATATTTGACACGGTGTATTGATGTGTGACCGACCGGTCAGCGCTCAGGACTCTGTGAGCGGGCAGCTCTGTTTGCTCTGATCTTCACTTGATTACATACTGATCACCTGTTCTGCAAAATCCTCTTCTTCATGTCTCTTCTACATCAACATGTGTCCCCTCTTCTTCATGTCTCTTCTTCATCAACATGTGTCCCCTCTTCTTCATGTCTCTTCTTCATCAACATGTGTCCCCTCTTCTCCATGTCTCTTCTTCATCACCATGTGTCCCCTCTTCTTCATGTCTCTTCTACATCAACATGTGTCCCCTCTTCTCCATGTCTCCTCTACATCAACATGTGTCCCCTCTTCTTCATGTCTCTTCTACATCAACATGTGTCCCCTCTTCTTCATGTCTCTTCTTCATCAACATGTGTCCCCTCTTCTTCATGTCTCTTCTTCATCAACATGTGTCCCCTCTTCTTCATGTCTCTTCTTCATCACCATGTGTCCCCTCTTCTTCATGTCTCTTCTACATCAACATGTGTCCCCTCTTCTCCATGTCTCCTCTACATCAACATGTGTCCCCTCTTCTTCATGTCTCTTCTACATCACCATGTGTCCCCTCTTCTTCATGTCTCTTCTACATCACCATGTGTCCCCTCTTCTCCATGTCTCTTCTACATCAACATGTGTCTCCTCTTCTCCATGTCTCCTCTACATCAACATGTGTCCCCTCTTCTTCATGTCTCTTCTACATCACCATGTGTCCCCTCTTCTCCATGTCTCTTCTACATCAACATGTGTCCCCTCTTCTTCATGTCTCTTCTACATCAACATGTGTCCCCTCTTCTTCATGTCTCTTCTACATCAACATGTGTCCCCTCTTCTTCATGTCTCTTCTACATCAACATGTGTCCCCTCTTCTTCATGTCTCTTCTACATCAATATGTGTCCCCTCTTCTTCATGTCTCTTCTACATCAACATGTGTCCCCTCTTCTTCATGTCTCTTCTACATCAACATGTGTCCCCTCTTCTTCATGTCTCTTCTACATCCAACATGTGTCCCCTCTTCTTCATGTCTCTTCTACATCAACATGTGTCCCCTCTTCTCCATGTCTCTCTACATCACCATGTGTCCCCTCTTCTTCATGTCTCTTCTACATCAACATGTGTCCTCTCTTCTTCATGTCTCTTCTACATCAACATGTGTCCCCTCTTCTTCATGTCTCTTCTACATCAACATGTGTCCCCTCTTCTCCATGTCTCTTCTACATCAACATGTGTCCCCTCTTCTCCATGTCTCTTCTACATCACCATGTGTCCCCTCTTCTTCATGTCTCTTCTACATCAACATGTGTCCTCTCTTCTTCATGTCTCTTCTTCATCAACATGTGTCCCCTCTTCTTCATGTCTCTTCTACATCAACACGTGTCCCCTCTTCTACATCAACATGTGTCCCCTCTTCTTCATGTCTCTTCTTCATCAACATGTGTCCCCTCTTCTTCATGTCTCTTCTACATCAACATGTGTCCCCTCTTCTTCATGTCTCTTCTACATCACCATGTGTCCCCTCTTCTTCATGTCTCTTTCTACATCAACATGTGTCCCCTCTTCTTCATGTCTCTTCTTCATCAACATGTGTCCCCTCTTGTTCATGTCTCTTCTACATCAACATGTGTCCCCTCTTCTTCATATCTCTTCTACATCAACATGTGTCCCCTCTTCTTCATGTCTCTTCTACATCAACATGTTGTCCCCTCTTCTTCATGTCTCTTCTACATCAACATGTGTCCCCCTCTTCTTCATGTCTCTTCTACATCAACATGTGTCCCCTCTTCTCCATGTCTCTTCTAACATCAACATGTGTCCCCTCTTCTACATCAACATGTGTCCCCTCTTCTTCATGTCTCTTCTTCATCAACATGTGTCCCCTCTTCTTCATGTCTCTTCTACATCAACATGTGTCCCCTCTTCTTCATGTCTCTTCTACATCAACATGTGTCCCCTCTTCTTCATGTTCTTCTTCATCAACATGTGTCCCCTCTTCTTCCATGTCTCTTCTACATCAACATGTGTCCCCTCTTGTTCATGTCTCTTCTACATCAACATGTGTCCCCTCTTCTTCATATCCTTCTCATCACAGTGTGTCACCTCTTCATGTCTCTTCTACATCAACATGTGTCCCCTCTTCTTCATGTCTCTTCTACATCAACATGTGTCCCCTCTTCTTCATGTCTCTCTACATCAACATGTGTCCCCTCTTCTTCATGTCTCTTCTACATCAACATGTGTCCCCTCTTCTTCATTTCTCTTCTACATCAACATGTGTCCCCTCTTCTTCATGTCTCTTCTACATCAAACATGTGTCCCCTCTTCTTCATGTCCTCTTCTACATCAACATGTGTCCCCTCTTCTTCATGTCTTCTTCTACATCAACATGTGTCCCCTCTTCTTCATGTCTCTTCTACATCAACATGTGTCCCCTCTTCTTCATGTCTCTTCTACATCAACCATGTGTCCCCTCTTCTTCATGTCTCTTCTACATCAACATGTGTCCCCTCTTCTCATGTCTCTTCTACATCAACATGTGTCCCTCTTCTTCATGTCTCCTTCTACATCAACATGTGCCTCCCCTCTTCCTTCATGTCTCTTCTACATCAACATGTGTCCCCTCTTCTTCATGTCTCTTCTACATCAACATGTGTCCCCTCTCTTCTTCATGTCTCTTCTACATCAACATGGTGTCCCCTCTTCTTCATGTCTCTTCTACATCAACATGTGTCCCCATCTTCTTCATGTCTCTTCTACATCAACATGTGTCCCCCTCTTCTTCATGTCTCTTCTACATCAACATGTGTCCCCTCTTCTTCATGGTCTCTTCTACATCAACATGTGTCCCCTCTTCTTCATGTCTCTTCTACATCAACATGGTCCCCTCTTCTTCATGTCTCTTCTACATCAACATGTGTCCCCTCTTCTTCATGTCTCTTCTACATCAACATGTGTCCCCTCTTCTTCATGTCTCTTCTACATCAACATGTGTCCCCTCTTCTTCATGTCTCTTCTACATCAACATGTGTCCCCTCTTCTTCATGTCTCTTCTACATCAACATGTGTCCCCTCTTCTTCATGTCTCTTCTACATCAACATGTGTCCCCTCTTCTTCATGTCTCTTCTACATCAACATGTGTCCCCTCTTCTTCATGTCTCTTCTACATCAACATGTGTCCCCTCTTCTTCATGTCTCTTCTACATCAACATGTGTCCCCTCTTCTTCATTTCTCTTCTACATCAACATGTGTCCCCTCTTCTCTCACATGTCCTCTTCTATCATGCTCCTCTTCTTTCATCACATGAACATGTGTTCCCCTCTTCTTCATGTCTCTTCTACATCAACATGTGTCCCCTCTTCTTCATGTCTCTTCTACATCAACATGTGTCCCCCTCTTCTTCATGTTCTCTTCTACATCAACATGTGTCCCCTCTTCTTCATATCTCTTCTACATCAACATGTGTCCCCTCTTCTTCATATCTCTTCTACATCAACATGTGTCCCCTCTTCTTCATGGTCTCTTCTACATCAACATGTGTCCCCTCTTCTTCATGTCTCTTCTACATCAACATGTGTCCCCTCTTCTTCATGTCTCTTCTTACATCAACATGTTGTCCCCTCTTCTTCAGTCTCTTCTACATCAACATGTGTCCCCTCTTCTTCATGTCTCTTCTACATCAACATGTGTCCCCTCTTCTTCATGTCTCTTTCTACATCAACATGTGTCCCCTCTTCTTCATGTCTCTTCTACATCAACATGTGTCCCCCTTCTTCATGTCTCTTCTACATCAACATGTGTCCCCTCTTCTTCATGTCTCTTCTACATCAACATGTTGTCCCCTCTTCTTCATGTCTCTTCTACATCAACATGTGTCCCCTCTTCTTCATGTCTCTTCTACATCAACATGTGTCCCCTCTTCTACATCAACATGTGTCCCCTCTTCTACATCAACATGTGTCCCCTCTTCTTCATGTCTCTTCTACATCAACATGTGTCCCCTCTTGTTCATGTCTCTTCTACATCAACATGTGTCCCCTCTTCTTCATATCTCTTCTACATCAACATGTGTCCCCTCTTCTTCATGTCTCTTCTACATCAACATGTGTCCCCTCTTCTTCATGTCTCTTCTACATCAACATGTGTCCCCTCTTCTTCATGTCTCTTCTACATCAACATGTGTCCCCTCTTCTTCATGTCTCTTCTACATCAACATGTGGTCCCCTCTTCTTCATGTCTCTTCTACATCAACATGTGTCCCTCTTCTTCATGTCTCTTCTACATCAACATAGTGTCCCCTCTTCTTCATATCTCTTCTACATCAACATGTGTCCCCTCTTCTTCATGTCTCTTCTACATCAACATGTGTCCCCTCTTCTTCATGTCTCTTCTACATCAACATGTGTCCCCTCTTCTTCATGTCTCTTCTACATCAACATGTGTCCCCTCTTCTTCATATCTCTTCTACATCAACATGTGTCCCCTCTTCTTCATGTCTCTTCTACATCAACATGTGTCCCCTCTTCTTCATGTCTCTTCTACATCAACATGTGTCCCCTCTTCTTCATGTCTCTTCTACATCAACATGTGTCCCCTCTTCTTCATGTCTCTTCTACATCAACATGTGTCCCTTCTTCTTCATGTCTCTTCTACATCAACATGTCTCCCCTCTTCTTCATATCTCTTCTACATCAACATGTGTCCCCTCTTCTTCATGTCTCTTCTACATCAACATGTGTCCCCTCTTCTTCATGTCTCTTCTACATCAACATGTGTCCCCTCTTCTTCATGTCTCTTCTACATCAACATGTGTCCCCTCTTCTCCATGTCTCTTCTACATCAACATGTGTCCCCTCTTCTACATCAACATGTGTCCCCTCTTCTTCATGTCTCTTCTTCATCAACATGTGTCCCCTCTTCTTCATGTCTCTTCTACATCAACATGTGTCCCCTCTTCTTCATGTCTCTTCTACATCAACATGTGTCCCCTCTTTTCATGTTCTCTTCATCAACATGTGTCCCCTCTTGTTCATGTCTCTTCTACATCAACATGTGTCCCCTCTTCTTCATATCTCTTCTACATCAACATGTGTCCCCTCTTCTTCATGTCTCTTCTACATCAACATGTGTCCCCTCTTCTTCATGTCTCTTCTACATCAACATGTGTCCCCTCTTCTTCATGTCTCTTCTACATCAACATGTGTCCCCTCTTCTTCATGTCTCTTCTACATCAACATGTGTCCCCTCTCTTCATGTCTCTTCTACATCAACATGTGTCCCCTCTTCTTCATGTCTCTTCTACATCAACATGTGTCCCCTCTTCTTCATGTCTCTTCTACATCAACATGTGTCCCCTCTTCTTCATATCTCTTCTACATCAACATGTGTCCCCTCTTCTTCATGTCTCTTCTACATCAACATGTGTCCCCTCTTCTTCATGTCTCTTCTACATCAACATGTGTCCCCTCTTCTTCATGTCTCTCTACATCAACATGTGTCCCCTCTCTCATTCTACATCAACATGTGTCCCCTCTTCTTCATGTCTCTTCTACATCAACATGTGTCCCCTCTTCTTCATGTCTCTTCTTCATCAACATGTGTCCCCTTTTCTTCATGTCTCTTCTACATCAACATGTGTCCCCTCTTCTTCATGTCTCTTCTACATCAACATGTGTCCCCTCTTCTTCATGTCTCTTCTTCATCAACATGTGTCCCCTCTTCTTCATGTCTCTTCTACATCAACATGTGTCCCCTCTTCTTCATGTCTCTTCTTCATCAACATGTGTCCCCTCTTCTTCATGTCTCTTCTACATCAACATGTGTCCCCTCTTCTCCATGTCTCTTCTACATCAACATGTGTCCCCTCTTCTACATCAACATGTGTCCCCTCTTCTTCATGTCTCTTCTTCATCAACATGTGTCCCCTCTTCTTCATGTCTCTTCTACATCAACATGTGTCCCCTCTTCTTCATGTCTCTTCTACATCAACATGTGTCCCCTCCTCTTCATGTCTCTTCTACATCAACATGTGTCCCCTCTTCTTCATGTCTCTTCTACATCAACATGTGTCCCCTCCTCTTCATGTCTCTTCTACATCAACATGTGTCCCCTCTGTGTAAAGAGTTTCAGGAACAAAGATTCTCTCTCTTTTTGATCCATTTATATAAAAACCTGTCTGAAAATGAGCTGATCAGATTTTGGCCACTTGATGATGTCATAACGATGTTTTGTCTTGTGTAACCATTAGCCAATCAGCAACCATGGTAACCCCCCCCCCCCCTTATCACCTGAATCTCCTCCTAGAGCACCATTGAGTTCTTTGTAACCAAATCTCTCTCAGAGGGGCGTGGGGAGGGGCTCCTTATTTTCATCTAAAGTAACAGACAGAGAATCAGCACTTTGGAAACAGGGCTGAAACAGAGGGGATTATGGGTAATGCTGCAATGATCTGTTTGCTGTTTCAGCCAATCAGAGACAGGCTCTGTATATATCTGAGACCTGTCATGTATTGATGAAGAACAGTAGCTGACAGGAGCTTTATCATCATTAGCACTATTAGCATTAGCAGCTACTGTGTAGATATGACCAGAGGAGGGAAGTAGCGAGTACAAATACTTAGTTACTGCACCTAAGTACATGTTTCTGGTGTCAGTACTTTACTCCACGACTTATTGTTCTGACAGCTTTTAACTTTGACTTGTTCCATGTTTCAGGAGACCACCTGTCCCTCAGCTGTGACGTCTCTAAAGAACAGGAAGTGCAGAGGAGCTTCGAGACAATCCAGAAAACCTGCGGCAGCGTCTCGTACCTGGTGAACGGCGCCGGCATCAACAGGTGAGAACACCTGAGCTGCTGATGCATCATGGGGGATTCAGACACACATCTCTGCACTATAATTACACTATAAAAAATATTATTATTATTATAAATACAACTTTATGTCAACAGTTTAATATATATGGTTTACGAATATGAGGTGAAAAGTGTGTGTGTGTGTGTGTGTGTGTGTGTGTGTGTGTGTGTGTGTGTGTGTGTGTGTGTGTGTGTGTGTGTGTGTGTGTGTGTGTGTGTGTGTGTGTGTGTGTGTGTGTGTGTGTGTGTGTGTGTGTGTGTGTGTGTGTGTGTGTGTGTGTGTGTGTGTGTGATGTGTGTGTGTGTGTGTGTGTGTGTGTGTGTGTGTGTGTGTGTGTGTGTGTGTGTGTGTGTGTGTGTGTGTGTGTGTGTGTGTGTGTGTGTGTGTGTGTGTGTGTGTGTGTGTGTGTGTGTGTGTGTGTGTGTGTGTGTGTGTGTGTGTGTGTGTGCACAGGGACTCCCTCCTCCTGAGGACCCCCCCTCACCTCATGGTCTCTATGCTCCACACTAACCTGCTGGGCTCCATGCTGACCTGCAGGGCGGCGCTGCGCAGCTTGCTGCGGCCACCAGGCGGCGCCATCGTCAACATCGGTGAGGAAATACAGCTGTGGTTCTTATTCTGGACACTAGGGGGCAGCGTGCATCACTTTAGGATTTAGAGGCCATTACATTAAACATTTAATTTATTTTAACCCTAAAAATAAACAAGGAACTGGAACATTATAAATGTTGTTTCTTTTTAACCCTTTTTTACACATTAATATTCACATAGACAAGTTTTATACGATGTTTCATCTTCACGCTCTGCTGTATATTCTCTACTTTTTAAAGCTGTTTTAATTCTATTATTGTTTATCTCTACTCTTTCATTTCTACTCATGTGCAATGCAGCTCCCAATTTGGGATCAATAAAGTACCTCTAATCTTTTAAGTGCAGTAAACACATGAAGCTTGCTGCCAGAGCTTATTTACAACCTTCCCGTTTGTTGTTGTTGTTGTTGTTGTCCCAGGCTCTGTGGTGGGTCTGAAGGGGAACGCGGGTCAGAGCGTCTACAGCGCCTCGAAGTCCGGTCTGCAGGGCTTCACTCGCTCTCTGGCTAAAGAAGTGGCTTCAAGAAGCGTCAGAGTCAACCTGCTGCTTCCAGGTACACAACAACAACACAACAACAACAACATTGCATTACATCTAGGTGACGCTTTTATCCAAAGAAACTCACAATAAGTGCAAAAACCATAAATAACCAAACTCTGAACAACAAGGGAGGAAATATTCACTTCAAGCGAGTCATACCGTAATCAGTGAGTTGTTACAAGGCCTGTATTTAATCAATCAATCAATCAATCAATCAATGTTTATTTATATAGCCCAATATCACAAGTATTACATTTGTCTCAGTGGACTTCACAGTTTGTACAGAATATCAGTATGACAATACGACACCCTCTGTCCTTAGACCCTCTGTCCTTAGACCCTCTGTCCTTAGACCCTCTGTCCTGAGACCCTCTGTCCTGAGACCCTCTGTCCTTAGACCCTCTGTCCTTAGACCCTCTGTCCTTAGACCCTCTGTCCTTAGACCCTCTGTCCTGAGACCCTCTGTCCTTAGACCCTCTGTCCTTAGACCCTCTGTCCTGAGACCCTCTGTCCTTAGACCCTCTGTCCTTAGACCCTCTGTCCTGAGACCCTCTGTCCTTAGACCCTCTGTCCTTAGACCCTCTGTCCTTAGACCCTCACATCGTACAAGGAAACACTTCCAGAGAAACCCCACAGTTTAAAGGAACATGGGAGAAACCTCAGGGAGAGCAACAGAGGAGGGATCCCTCTCCCAGGACGGACAGACGTGCAATAGATGCCGTGTGTAAATTGAAAAGATAATACATTTTACAGCATAGGTAGACCAAATGTTTGGAAATGCATGTGTCTATAATAAGAAGATGAATCCACGAGGATATCCATCCAGGACTCAGGATCCAGGGCTCGCGCTCCAGGAAGCTGGGTTGTTGGGAGCATGAGAGTACACAGGTACAGACAGAGAGAAGGAAGAAGTAAGGCTTTTCAGAACTCTGGTTAGCACACGTGCTGCAGCATTTTGAATCAGCTGAAGCGACTTAACTGACTTCTTGGTACACCCTTTTATAACATAAAAACAATAAAAGGACATCATACATTATATTTACACGCTACAATTACATAGTTATCAACATTTACAAGTACCCATAGTATCACAGTGCATTCATATAGACCAGATCACCATAGTCCAGCACAGGTCAAAAGGTCACAGAGCCTTTTCCTGGCTTCAAGTGAGAAACAGGACTTGTTTCTGAAAAAGAAACCTAGCTTCACCCTCAGCTTTCTAAGCAGATTATTGACCTGAAGTTTAAAAGAGAGACAATCATCAAGCCAGATACCAAGGTATTTGTAACAGGCAACCACTTCAAGTTTTATTCCTTGCGCAGTTACAATATCCAAAACAGGCTCCGGTGTCTTTTTAGCTTTTGAAAAAAGCATTACCTTGGTTTTATCAACATTTAAAAGAAGCTTTAGTTCAGAGAGCTGAGTCTGAATAATGTTAAAAACAGCCTGTAATTTAACACCAGCCTCCTTAATGGAGGGACCTGCACAGTACATCACGGTATCATCCACATACAAATGTAAAGTAGCTTCATCCACATTTTCACCTAAACTATTGATGTAGATGGAGAATAAAAGTGGACCTAAAACAGAACCTTGAGGAACACCATTAGCAATGTTCAACCACTCAGAAGACAGCCCATCAAAGTGAACACATTGGGACCTTTCAGAGAGGTAGTTCACAAACCACCCCACTGCATGGCTGGATATGCCAATACTGAGTAGCCTCTGCTTTAAGATGCGATGATCGACGGTGTCAAACACTTTGGAAAGGTCAATAAATAGAGCTGCACAACTCTGCTTATTATCTAAAATACTTGTAATGTCATTCACCACTTTCATTGTGGCAGTGATGGTGCTATGTTGCTTTCTGAAGCCGGACTGATGTTTAGACAGGATGTCATGTTTACATAAAAACTCCTTTACCTGTTCACTCACTAGGCGTTCAAGAACCTTAGCCAGAACTGACAATTTAGAGATTGGCCTATAATTATTTAAAATAGTTGCCTCCCCACCTTTTAGCAAAGGCAGGACATACGCTGACTTCCATACTTTTGGAATTGCATTTGTGCTGAGGGAGAGGTTAAAAAGAGAAGTGAGAGGTGGAGCAATAAAATCTGCCGGTTTCTTAGGATCTAACTTGGTTAAAGCTTCATGAACAACATTTACAGTAAAAGGAGTAAAACTGAAAGGGTTTTCCAGACCACATTGTTCAGAGTCACAGACTGTGGTGTTCACAGAAGCAGAGTTAGTCACAGAATCAAACATAGAGCCACAGGACACAACATGCTTATTAAAGCAATGTAACATGGTGGCCCTGTCCGATATAGAGCCAGATGCTGTGGTAATGCACGGAGGTAGCTCATAACGGATCTCACCGGTGGATATCGATTTTATGGCTTTCCAAAATGTTCTAGGATTATTTAGGTTTTCTGTGGTAACTGACAGATAATACTCCGACTTAGCACTTTTGACATGTGAAGTGAAGCTATTCCTTAGCTGCCTAAAACGCAGCCATTCTACCTCTGAGCCTGATTTCCTAGCCTTTGCCCAGGCCTTGTTTCTCTCATGCAGGAGACTGGACAGTTCAGCAGAAAACCAAGGATTGTCTCGTCTCTTTACTCTAAATGTATGCAGGGGTGCATGTCTATCAATGATCTCCATAAAACCAAGATAAAAATAAGACCATGCAGTTTCTACATCAGCACACAGATCGATTTTTCCCCAATCAAACCCAAACAGATCATGAACAAAACCCTGCTCCACAAAATGTTGAGTGTCTCTCTTTATGATAATACGAGGTTCAACCTTTTGGACCTTAGTGTCCCTAATTGTGGCTACAGCACAGTGGTCACTCACATCATTAGCAAATACTCCCACAGATGAGTATTTATAGGGAACATTAGTTAGAATGAGATCAATTAGGGAGGATTTATTAGGGGACTTAATGTTAGGGCGAGTAGGACTGTCAACAATCTGAGTAACATTCAGAGAGATACAAAGGTTTTTAAAATCCTCTGATACTGCAGTTAACCAGTCCCAGTTCAAATCACCAAGTAGCACTATTTCCTTATAGTCAAGTTGAGATAAAAGATTTGCTAGCGAAGACAAGGAGTCCTTGACAGCTGAGGGGGGTCTGTAACAGCCCACCACCATGACCTGTTGACCCTTCTGTGGCACAGACTCCAGGTGTTAACCCCACCGCCGGGCCTCATGAAACAACTGCAGCGGCTCCTCGTGGATTTCTTCTGGTCGGGTCATCACTGGGTGCCAGCATCGGTCCTGTACCCACCTGTGGCGGAGGGGGGCAGGGCCTTGTGGACATTACTGCGAGGACTGCTGCTTTTAGACTGCAGGCAGCGCAGAGGCTGCTGTATGGTGCCTCTCCCTGCTGGCTGGCTATGGCCCGGCTGTTGCTCTGGAGGGCAGGGGGCTTTGGTTTGGATAAACACCTGTTTCTGCTGAAGGCCCCTGCGTACAAGATAACTGGACTCACACCTTTTTACTGCTCAGTCATCAATGCCTGGAAGATTTTTACCAGACCACCCGACCCCCGGCCTGGGATGTGGCTGTTTGAGGAGCCACTGTTTGACACTGGTTTTCTTTCTGGAACCATTTTCTCTTCGGCCACCCTAAAGAACGCGTTCATCGAAGCGGGAGTGGTAAAACTTGGCCATTTGACAGGGGTCTCCACAGAAACACCGGCTGAGGTGACGGGCATTCGATCAACCCGAGTTCTGGAGAACTTGGTAGATGAGGTGTGGCAGTCGCTGTCGCCATCCCACCGGACTTTTGCTCTGGATGCAGATCTGGCTGACCAGTGGAGAAAGGGACATGAGTATGTCTTTCCTGCCCTGAGTGTGGGTCCTGGGGTGGGGGAATGGAGAGAGGAGGATGGTCTCCTGCTATCTCTGGGGACTCTAACACCTGGAACGTTCAGCTCCTGCAATGGGAAGCAGCTATATCGTAGCTGCGTAAAGGTGCTAAACCTCAGCTCGCTCGCAGGCGTCAGAGAGTCGAGGTGGACAGATGTGTTTGGCTTGGGCTTTTCCCCTCAGGGCAGCTGGAGGATCCTGTATAAATCTCCGGTTGAGAAACGGATGGCTGACATCCAATGGAGAATCATACATGGAGCAATAGCCACTAACAAATACAGAGCTCATTTTGACCCGGGCACAAGGGGGCGCTGTCCGTTCTGTTTTATGGCAGAAACATTGGAACATTTAGTGGTGTCCTGTCCCAGATTAGCTGGTCTAAAAATTTTTTTACAGGAGTGGGTGAAAGGGTTGGGGGAGGTTTTCTCCATACCACTTTGTGTCCATGGCCCCAAATACACCCTGAAAAAGAGGGAAACTTTAGTACTGATACATTTCTTGTTTGCTAATGCAAAATGAGCGATCTGGAAAAGTAGAAAGAACCAAGTTGCTGGAGTGGGATGGACGGATGCAGTGCTCTGTCTGAGGGGGCTGGTGGCAGCGCGTCTGAGGGTGGAGCATGCTACACACTGATCAACCATCTGCAGGGGGTTCTGGATGTGTGGGCTGTTGGGCAGGTGCTGTGCTCACTGGGGGAGAAGGAGTCTCTAATATTGAAGTTTTAAAGGATAGATGTAGTCTTTGTTTTTAAAGTGTGTAAAGGAGGATGTTTTTAAATGATATTTATTTGGAAGTCATGAAAATCTGTTTATTTATTTGATTTTGTAATGTATTAGGTTTTTTCCGACTCTTTTGCAGGGTGGGTGTATAGTTCAAACAAATGCAAATACAATTTGTTTTAAAAATCTTATCTAACCTCAACTCACATTATCTCATCTTACCTTATCTCATCTTACCTTATCTCATCTTAACTTACCTTACCTCATCTTACCTTACCTTATCTCATCTTACCTTATCTTACCTTATCTCATCTTACCTTACCTAACCTTACCTTATCTTACCTTACCTTATCTCATCTTAACTTACCTTACCTTACCTTACCTCACCTTACCTCATGAACCCCCTCGTCCTGCAGGTTTTATCCGGACCAACATGACGGAGG
This sequence comes from Trematomus bernacchii, assembly GCF_902827165.1. Lineage (NCBI taxonomy): Eukaryota > Metazoa > Chordata > Actinopteri > Perciformes > Nototheniidae > Trematomus > Trematomus bernacchii. The sequence continues at coordinate 214,552 of NW_022987791.1, read as the reverse complement.
GTCTTGAGGATTCGGAGCGTCTGATCCCTCTCCGGAGGTTTGGGACCGGACAGGAAGTGGCTCAGGCCGTCCTCTTCCTGCTGGAGAGTCAGTATATGACGGGGGCGGAGCTACTGGTGGACGGGGGACTGCATCTCAGCATGTAGAACACACACACAAATTAAATTCTGTGTTTGAATGCCATCTGTTGCTTCTCTCTGTTGTATATCTGATTAAAGTGAACAGTGAGAAAGAAACTGCTTATTAAAGATGCCTATAAGAAGCTTTTACAAATAAATAAACTTCTTCTTCCTGTAAAAGCAGCACAAGTGCATTATGGGAATGTAAATACTATGGTGTTGATTCTTGAATAAAACTGTATATGAACTCTTTAAACTGTTTTATTCTCCAACATTCTGTCTGACCTCACACACACACACACACACACACACACACACACACACTTCTCTAATTCCCCTCCTCGACTCCTATCCTCGTGTCTTAGTCCCGCCCACAGGAGATGCGAGCGGAGGACTCGAGGAGGGGAACCGAGGAGAGAGGAGGGGAAGCAGCAGGCGGTTAGAGAAATGAGTACTCCTCTCCTCTGAGCGGTCATTTTAAAGAGACGTCCATTAATGATGACAGGAGGCACAGCAGCCCTCTGTCTGATGGACAGATGTGTTCATGACGACTTATATATTTACTTTGATTCATTCACAGTGCAGTATAATGAGACAATAACAGGCTACAGATGCGGGGACACACACACACATATATATATATATATAGTTATATAAATGTATACAATTTCAGAATCAAACAGAGCACTCTCATAATATCGTAACACAATCAGAGACTGGATATATCGCCCCCCCCCTCTCTGGTCGCTACAATGAGGAAAATAAATTACGGGCCAAAAGTTTTATTTACAAGTATTAAAAGTAAGCAGAGGACACCAAACCAACTGAGACCTGTCTGTCCGCTGCATCTACGCACACACTGTACCACACACACCTACAGCTCCTAAAGCATAATCAGGCTACAGCCGTTGTGTTTTTATTTTGTATTTAACCTTTATTTAACCAGATAAAAACATTGAGATAAAATCTCATTTTCAATGCTGACCTGGCAAGAAGGCAGCAACGTTACACATAACACATAACACAGACATATAAAATACAGAGAACATAACTAAGAAAACAAAAGACGAAAAAGCAGTCACTACATTGTGCACATTAGGACAGTAAGAAAAGTACACTACTTGTTACTGCAAGAGCAGCTGGTGGTGAGGACTTCAGACAACTTCAATTTAAAACATGACATAGAGACAAGTGCCCTCAGTTTAAGGCGTGACTGAAGGTCATTCCAAGACCAAGGACCATAATGAAAAAGACTCCTTTTTCCAGCCTCAGTCCGCACAGCAGGAACCTGGACCCGTATCCAGGCACTGGATCTGAGGTTGTAAGAGTCGCAAACTGGGGCAAATCTGACACATATAATATGTGTATTTTATTATGTGAAGCACTAAATGGTTTTAGAAAAATATGGACTCTTTGTTTGTAGATATCTACTAAACTAAAGCAAATAAAGAGAGTAGGCCTGTTATACTGAGTGATATATATTATACACACTGCTCTGCTTTCTGCACGGACCTCACAGCTGTTCTCTCTGTAAACATCGCGTCTGATGAAAGCAGTTACTAAAATAATATCCAGGGGATGCATGCAGAGCTGTGATTGGCTGAGATAAGTCCGGCCGTGCGTCACGACTCTTTGAAACATCTCTGTTCCCGGAAATGCATCCACGAAGGAGCCGTGGAGGACCGTGGAGGACCCATCAGTGTATCCTCGGTTAGAGCTCCTCCAGAGAGCCTCCTCGACGCTCGACCCTCGGTCCTCGAAGTACATTTAGAGAAATGAGATGTCCTTCAACATGGTGCGCTGAAATTCATTTCCGGGACACTACCGGAGGACCGAGGAGTCGAGGAGGGGGAATCTCAGAAATGAGATACGGCCACAGAGGGATTAGCTCTGGTGTATTGTGGTGCAAACATAAACAACTTAAGACCAACGCAAACATGTACTTGAAAGAAAACTCAAGATAATACCAAAGGAAGGCCAATACGGGTAGCTGCTGTCAGGAGGGAGTCCAGGAGAAAAGAGAGAAGGAAAGTGGCCTTCGCTCAGAATCTGTGTTACCTTCAAGGACAAGGGGGAAATGTACAGGTAACAAAACAGAGGACTAGACTTCAACTGTCACACACACTCCACAAGGTTTTGCCTCAGCTCAAGTTGAGCTCTCTGTAAAGATACGGGTCCAGCTCACGGAGAGCGTTGATCAGAACCCTGCTGGCTGCAGCTCCTTTTTTTCGCACCACGTCCACCACCTCAAGTGCTCCGTCATTTCGGGATTTGGTTCTGGCCGACTCCATTTCAGATTCACTGATAACTCCAGACTCAAGGAGTTTATCCAGAAGGTCCTTCAGGACAGGTGGAGACACTCTTTCTTTGAACTCTGTCCGAACTGAGAACAGCCTCTGGTCTGCTGGGACTCTGCTCTCTGCTGGGACTCTGCTCTCTGCTGGGACTCTGCTCTCTGCTGGGACTCTGCTCTCTGCTGGGACGCTGCTCTCTGCTGGGACGCTGCTCTCTGCTGGGACTCTGCTCTCTGCTGGGACTCTGCTCTCTGCTGGGACTCTGCTCTCTGCTGGGACTCTGCTCTCTGCTGGGACGCTGCTCTCTGCTGGGACTCTGCTCTCTGCTGGGACGCTGCTGTCTGCTGGGACGCTGCTCTCTGCTGGGACTCTGCTCTCTGCTGGGACGCTGCTGTCTGCTGGGACGCTGCTCTCTGCTGGGACATTTCTCTGGGGTAATTTCCGCCTTGGACCTGGTAGATAAACAGGGGGAAATGGGCTCAGGGCTTAACAGGTTAACATGTATAAAATCTCCTACACCTATGTTATTCATGTTTTGTTGAGTTGTGTACGTACATTATCCCAAATGGTTCAGAGAGATGTGTAATTTTAAAGGTAACAGTACGTTCATCACGGTCTCCTATAATGGCGGCGTATCCAATTAACCATTAGAAGATGAAGACTACAACTCCCATGATGCCACGCTGTTTCACCACCACACTAGTTTTTACTATAGTTTAGGAATATTACAGGTTGTGTGTTTAATGTCGTAATGATGCGCTGCCATGGAGCCTTAATAGAGAAGGCTATGAGATGGAGCTTTAGAGTTATCCAGTCTATCACTGGGTCTGAGCTCAGGTGGAGTCTTTACCTTCCAGTGATACGGGACAATACCAGACGACTTTTCCATCTTGGTCCTTGACCTTCAACACCACTTTCTCTGTGCTCGTCGTCAGGTAAACTAGAAATGTCGGATGGTAATTTGGTCCAAACCTGGATTCAAATTGTTTACTCTGAAAACCAGAAGAAGAAGTTACAAGTTGATCTGGATCTTTCCTGATTGTGGATCCACATGCAGATACATGTGTGTAAATGATCATTGTGTTTCTTTAGAAGAGTATCAGTGACTCACCTCAGGGTGTGTGATATACACCATATCACAGTCCTCAGGTTCACAGTGCACACTGTATCTGTGATGAATGTGCAGCTCACAGTTGGAGGAGAGTCTGATGTTCACAGCACCTTCTTGTTTTTCAGCAACCTTCAGTAACAGGACATTTTGATCAATTTAAAACAACATGTTGACAGACCTGCTCTACAGAGATATAAGAATTACAATCAATTAAGAATAACAGTGTGTGGACATATTGTGTGTAGATTAATTAAAGTGTATAGGTTAGATACTTTTTGATGAAAGTCCACTCAACACATTCTCTATATATTTATTAGGGTTGTCAACATTAAAGGTAGGGTAGGTAAGTTTGAGAAACCGGCTCGAGATCGCTAGAATTTGAAAATACACAACCGGAGAAAATCTGCCACTTCCTTACAGAGCCCCTCCTCCAACACACACGAACGCGCACATGACCAATGAGGGCACGAGATAAGTTTGTGCACAGATGGAAGGCTGACAGGCAGGTAGGCCATCCAGTTATTTTAGCCGGGCCGGCTAAAATGATTGGTCGTGCTTTTTACAGTACTACAGCTTCCACAGATGATATTTTTGTATGTATTTTTTGTCAAAGCACTTAAGATATTCATTGCTATCGGGATGTTAAGAGCATTCCATGGAATATAACAAAAAGTGTATCTCGAGCCGGTTTCTCAAACTTACCTACCCCACCTTTAACGTGTCAAAACTTGCGATTAATCTGGAAACCTTGACGCGTTAAAATAATGAATGCAAATTAATCACATGACCAATTCCTGTATGCGATCACACAAGATGCCGGCTCTAATCCCTAAAAACTACCAGAGGGTTGGCTAGCCATGGCTAACATCACTATGATGTCTAATGGAAGATCAAGGACAAAACTCCCCAGTTTTAATACTTAATGTCCGGCTCTGACCTGAGGACAAGCAAAGGATGTTGTAAAGCCACAACGAACCTTAACGGCACAAAACCCACGGTTTAAGGATTTTTTGCTCCACTGATCTAAACAAATACTCCCCGTCGTCGAGACGTCTTGCCTGGTGGAAATTAGCAAATAGTTAATTCCTTTTCTTTATTCTTCTATTCTATATTTTAGCTCTCAATAACTTCAGCATACTTTCAGCTACAGAAACCAAATATCAAAAATATTCAGCCTTTTCAGCACATGATGGAAAACTTTAAATTACTTCAAAACTTTGTATACTTTTTGAAATATTCATCTTTATAAACTATTTTTTTAACATGTAACTCAATGGGAGGAACCTTCAAATCCTCTTTTAGCTACACCGTGCACCAAATGCTACTCCTTCCACATACTTTCATTCCAACTTTAAAACAGACACAAGACGTTCAGCTATTGAACTTGTATTCAGATTTTTTTATATCTTCTACAGTTTTTTACTTATCCCAGTTTAGGTTTTGGTACATTTTATAATGGTTGCCTCTTGCCCCTTTTCCACCAAAACGGTTCCGGTTCAAGATCCGTTCTTTTTCTGGTGCTTAAACTGGTTCTTCTCTTTAGTGTTTCCACCACTCAGAGCCCGACTGGTGCTGCCGCTGCTTTATCATGACATAATAAGTGAATGTGTGTCAGTCTGAATTGACGCTGTTTGGCATCACAACGCTGTTATGAAAGTTTCTCTGGTATAACATGGGTGATGTTAGCATAGCAACCGAAGCTAAACTGACTACTTGCTAAGCCGTTTTCTACAGGCACATTTTACCGGCGTATTTTTCATTATGATTCTACTTGTGATAGTCGGACATGACAACCTGTGCAGCCCATGTATTGATTCCATCCGATAGCTGCTATAATAACAAACAACATGTCTGCCTGCTCCCAATGATCAATAACAGCGAACGGATGGTCAAAGTAAGGTACAAATAAACAGAATCACACGAAGCCTGGTTAGTGTTGCCTGACTTTATAAAGTGTGTTTTTTTTTTATAAGTGTGTCGTCGTGTTCTCAATTTGCTCAGCGCTACTACTTGTTACAACTCTTATTTGCCGTACTCGCCATTAAATAGACCCTCCAGAAAAACGCGGGCTAAAATCCTTGATTATGTGATTATGCGGGCTAAAATCCTTGATTATGCGATTAAACATGCAGGGTTTTTATGTGATTTTATGCGGTGAAGTTGCGAAATATGCGGAAATATGCGAAAAGTTGCGAAATATGCGGGAAGCGGAAAAAAGGTGATTCTTCTCCCACACCCTGTTACTAGGCTACTACTGAATGAAAGTGAGCCTTTTAAAGAGTTCCTATGATAAACAAGCATACTAGAAGCAAGCTACATCACAAAGTGTTATTTATGTATTTATATATAGGCTATTTTAATCACTCTCTCACACACTCTCTCTCTCTCTCTCTC
>NW_022987791.1:137467-208623 GCF_902827165.1 Trematomus bernacchii | reverse complement strand
TCTGCCCAGCTCAATCTTGTGGCTGCTCACCTCGTTTTCTTGTAGCCCTCGAAAGGGTTTTGGAGGTTGATGCCTCGGTGAACGCGAGGAGTTGTTTGGCTTTCTGTCCGCAGCAGCAGAAAAGCATTTTCGAATGTTTGAATGAATCAAAGTTTTCTCTTATGCTCCAACACACAGTTGCACGGGTGTGCCAGAATAGTTTCCCCCCACTTTCGTGCAAGACATCGGGGGGGTACTGCTTTGCCCGGTCTTTAGCAGAAATGTTCGTAGGCAAATGAGATGGATTCGATTTGTTCATCTTGGTCAGAGCCGTATAATAGTATATAATAATAATAGTATAATAGTATATAATAATCTATATGGTGCTGATCTTGTTGTTTTCTCTCTCGTGTGAGTTCCACACATTCACTCTACGGTGTTGTTTACCTGCGCGAGCTGATGACATCACTACTTCACGTTAACTTTTTTTTTTCCTCAACTTTGTGTGGAAAAATGCGGGGATTATGCGACCTTTAATAAATATGCGCCCTTTTAAAAATCTGCGCCATTTTGCTGATTATGCGGCAAATTATGCGATCGCATAATCGCGTTTTTCTGGAGGGTCTAGTTAAAGGTTCCATGGGATGGCCATTTCTACTGATCATAATTCCATTGTTGAGGTCTACTAGAATATATTTATATTGTTCAATGTTCCAAACTCACATTGGTTTCTCATACAGCATCTCTGTATAGTTTCATTTCATTTCATTTCAAACCTTTATTTATCCAGGTTGTATCCCATTGAGATCATTGATCTCTTTTTCAAGGGAGACCTGCTCAAGTAGGTTCCACATGAAACATTAAAAACATAAACAGAACAACAAAAGGACATCATACAGCATCATTACAGGGATTACAAATTACATAACTATCCACATGCACAGGTACCAACAGCTTCCGATTCAGTAGCATCCAACCGAGCTTTAAAAACATTTAGTGGCACCAGATTGCTCAGTTTCCATTTTAATTGCAGACTATTCCAGGACAGTGGAGCTGCGCATCTAAATGCCTTCCCTAAGACAGTCCTAGCAGTTGGCACATTTAATAAAACCACAGCATGCGATCTCAGGCAGTAGCCACTTACAATTCACCGTGAGATCAGGGAGCAGATGTAGGATGGAAGTTTCCCTAACATGGCTTTATATATAAAAATGTACCAGTGACTGAGCCTCCGTGCAGTTAGTGAAGGCAGACCAGCCCTTGCATACAGGGTACAGTGATGGGTTAATGCTTTACAGTTTGTCACAAATCTCAGTGCACTGTGATACGCAAAATGAACACATTGAGACCTTTCAGAGAGGTTCACAAACCACCCCACTGCATGGCTGGATATGCCAATACTGAGTAGCCTCTGCTTTAAGATGCGATGATCGACGGTATCAAACGCTTTGGAAAGGTCAATAAATAGAGCTGCACAACTCTGCTTATTATCTAAAATACTCGCCACATCATTCACCACTTTCATTGTGGCAGTGATGGTGCTATGTTGCTTTCTGAAGCCTGACTGATGTTTAGACAGGATGTCATTTGTACATAAAAACACCTTTACCTGCTCACTCACTAGGCGTTCAAGAACCTTAGCCAGAACTGATAATTTAGAGATGGGTCTATAATTATTTAAAACAGTTGCCTCCCCTCCTTTCAGCAAAGGCAGGACATACGCTGACTTCCACAATAGTATGTGTATTCACTCTCTGTCCTAAACGGCTTGTTGGAGCTCCTGCCCCCCCCCTCCCTATGAGCCCACTGTGCTCTGATTGGTCAGCTCGCCCACTCTGTTTTGATGAGTCCACCACCGTTACAGCAGAACATCAGTGTCTATGTTTTACAATGGCGTTTGTTAGCAACCAGACTCTGACTCTACATCCTGACTCTCTACGTCTCTACATCCTGACTCTCTACATCCTGACTCTCTACATCCTGACTCTCATCATCCTGACTCTCTACGTCCTGACTCTCATCATCCTGACTCTCTACGTCCTGACTCTCTACATCCTGACTCTCATCATCCTGACTCTCTACGTCCTGACTCTCATCATCCTGACTCTCATCATCCTGACTCTCTACGTCCTGACTCTCATCGTCCTGACTCTCCTCATCCTGACTCTCCTCATCCTGACTCTCCACATCCTGACTCTCATCGTCCTGACTCTCATCGTCCTGACTCTCATCGTCCTGACTCTCATCGTCCTGACTCTCTGCATCCTGACTCTCTACATCCTGACTCTCTACATCCTGACTCTCTACGTCCTGACTCTCTACATCCTGACTCTCATCATCCTGACTCTCTACGTCCTGACTCTCATCATCCTGACTCTCCTCATCCTGACTCTCCACATCCTGACTCTCATCGTCCTGACTCTCATCGTCCTGACTCTCATCGTCCTGACTCTCATCGTCCTGACTCTCTGCATCCTGACTCTCTACATCCTGACTCTCTACATCCTGACTCTCTACATCCTGACTCTCTACATCCTGACTCTCTACTTCCTGACTCTCTACATCCTGACTCTCATCGTCCTGACTCTCATCGTCCTGACTCTCTGCGTCCTGACTCTCTGCGTCCTGACTCTCTGCATCCTGACTCTCTACATCCTCACTCTTAATCTGGAAACCTTGACGCGTTAAAATAATGAATGCAAATTAATCACATGACCAATTCCTGTATGCGATCACACAAGATGCCGGCTCTAATCCCTAAAAACTACCAGAGGGTTGGCTAGCCATGGCTAACATCACTATGATGTCTAATGGAAGATCAAGGACAAAACTCCCCAGTTTTAATACTTAATGTCCGGCTCTGACCTGAGGACAAGCAAAGGATGTTGTAAAGCCACAACGAACCTTAACGGCACAAAACCCACGGTTTAAGGATTTTTTGCTCCACTGATCTAAACAAATACTCCCCGTCGTCGAGACGTCTTGCCTGGTGGAAATTAGCAAATAGTTAATTCCTTTTCTTTATTCTTCTATTCTATATTTTAGCTCTCAATAACTTCAGCATACTTTCAGCTACAGAAACCAAATATCAAAAATATTCAGCCTTTTCAGCACATGATGGAAAACTTTAAATTACTTCAAAACTTTGTATACTTTTTGAAATATTCATCTTTATAAACTATTTTTTTAACATGTAACTCAATGGGAGGAACCTTCAAATCCTCTTTTAGCTACACCGTGCACCAAATGCTACTCCTTCCACATACTTTCATTCCAACTTTAAAACAGACACAAGACGTTCAGCTATTGAACTTGTATTCAGATTTTTTTATATCTTCTACAGTTTTTTACTTATCCCAGTTTAGGTTTTGGTACATTTTATAATGGTTGCCTCTTGCCCCTTTTCCACCAAAACGGTTCCGGTTCAAGATCCGTTCTTTTTCTGGTGCTTAACTGGTTCTTCTCTTTAGTGTTTCCACCACTCAGAGCCCGACTGGTGCTGCCGCTGCTTTATCATGACATAATAAGTGAATGTGTGTCAGTCTGAATTGACGCTGTTTGGCATCACAACGCTGTTATGAAAGTTTCTCTGGTATAACATGGGTGATGTTAGCATAGCAACCGAAGCTAAACTGACTACTTGCTAAGCCGTTTTCTACAGGCACATTTTACCGGCGTATTTTTCATTATGATTCTACTTGTGATAGTCGGACATGACAACCTGTGCAGCCCATGTATTGATTCCATCCGATAGCTGCTATAATAACAAACAACATGTCTGCCTGCTCCCAATGATCAATAACAGCGAACGGATGGTCAAAGTAAGGTACAAATAAACAGAATCACACGAAGCCTGGTTAGTGTTGCCTGACTTTATAAAGTGTGTTTTTTTTTTATAAGTGTGTCGTCGTGTTCTCAATTTGCTCAGCGCTACTACTTGTTACAACTCTTATTTGCCGTACTCGCCATTAAATAGACCCTCCAGAAAAACGCGGGCTAAAATCCTTGATTATGTGGGCTAAAATCCTTGATTATGCGATTAAACATGCAGGGTTTTTATGTGATTTTATGCGGTGAAGTTGCGAAATATGCGGAAATATGCGAAAAGTTGCGAAATATGCGGGAAGCGGAAAAAAGGTGATTCTTCTCCCACACCCTGTTACTAGGCTACTACTGAATGAAAGTGAGCCCTTTTAAAGAGTTCCTATGATAAACAAGCATACTAGAAGCAAGCTACATCACAAAGTGTTATTTATGTATTTATATATAGGCTATTTTAATCACTCTCACACGCTCTCTCTCTCTCTCTCTCTCTCTCACTCTCTCACTCTCTCACTCTCTCACTCTCTCACTCTCTCACTCTCTCACTCTCTCACTCTCTCACTCTCTCACTCTCTCACTCACTCTCTCACTCTCACACTCTCACACACACACACACACACACACACACACACACACACACACACACACAACACACACACACACACACACACACACACACACACACACACACCACACACACTCTTCTCCGCCTCATTCTGTTTTCATTTACTCGTTCGTTATCTGACCAGCTTTCAATCTTGTAGGCTGCTCACCTCGTTTCTTGTAGCCCTCGAAAGGGTTTTGGAGGTTGATGCCTCGGTGAACGCGAGTTGTTGGCTTCTTGTCCGCCAGCAGCAGAAAGCCATTTTCGAATGTTGAATGAATCAAAGTTTTCTCTTATGCTCCAACACACAGTTGCACGGGGTGCAGAATAGTTTCCCCCCACTTTCGTGCAAGACATCGGGGTACTGCTTTGCCCGGTCTTTAGCAGAAATGTTCGTAGGCAAATGAGATGGATTCGATTTGTTCATCTTGGTCAGAGCCGTATAATAGTATATAATAATAATAGTATAATAGTATATAATAATCTATATGGTGCTGATCTTGTTGTTTTCTCTCTCGTGTGAGTTCCACACATTCACTCTACGGTGTTGTTTACCTGCGCGAGCTGATGACATCACTACTTCACGTTAACTTTTTTTTTCCTCAACTTTGTGTGGAAAAATGCGGGGATTATGCGACCTTTTAATAAATATGCGCCCTTTTAAAAATCTGCGCCATTTTGCTGATTATGCGGCAAATTATGCGATCGCATAATCGCGTTTTTCTGGAGGGTCTAGTTAAAGGTTCCATGGGATGGCCATTTCTACTGATCATAATTCCATTGTTGAGGTCTACTAGAATATATTTACATTGTTCAATGTTCCAAACTCACATTGGTTTCTCATACAGCATCTCTGTATAGTTTCATTTCATTTCATTTCAAACCTTTATTTATCCAGGTTGTATCCCATTGAGATCATTGATCTCTTTTTCAAGGGAGACCTGCTCAAGTAGGTTCCACATGAAACATTAAAAACATAACAGAGCAACAAAAGGACATCATACAGCATCATTTCAGGGATTACAATTTACATAACTATCCACATGCACAGGTACCAACAGCTTCCGATTCAGTAGCATCCAACAGAGCTTTAAAAACATTTAGTGGCACCAGATTGCTCAGTTTCCATTTTAATTGCAGACTATTCCAGGACAGTGGAGCTGCGCATCTAAATGCTATTTTCCCTAAGACAGTCCTAGCAGTTGGCACATTTAATAAAACCACAGCATGCGATCTCAGGCAGTAGCCACTTACAATTCACCGTGAGATCAGGGAGCAGATGTAGGATGGAAGTTTCCCTAACATGGCTTTATATATAAAAATGTACCAGTGACTGAGCCTCCGTGCAGTTAGTGAAGGCAGACCAGCCCTTGCATACAGGGTACAGTGATGGGTTAATGCTTTACAGTTTGTCACAAATCTCAGTGCACTGTGATACGCAAAATGAACACATTGAGACCTTTCAGAGAGGTAGTTCACAAACCACCCCACTGCATGGCTGGATATGCCAATACTGAGTAGCCTCTGCTTTAAGATGTGATGATCGACGGTATCAAACGCTTTGGAAAGGTCAATAAATAGAGCTGCACAACTCTGCTTATTATCTAAAATACTCGCCACATCATTCACCACTTTCATTGTGGCAGTGATGGTGCTATGTTGCTTTCTGAAGCCTGACTGATGTTTAGACAGGATGTCATTTGTACATAAAAACACCTTTACCTGCTCACTCACTAGGCGTTCAAGAACCTTAGCCAGAACTGATAATTTAGAGATGGGTCTATAATTATTTAAAACAGTTGCCTCCCCTCCTTTCAGCAAAGGCAGGACATACGCTGACTTCCACAATAGTATGTGTATTCACTCTCTGTCCTAAACGGCTTGTTGGAGCTCCTGCCCCCCCCCTCCCTATGAGCCCACTGTGCTCTGATTGGTCAGCTCGCCCACTCTGTTCTGATGAGTCCACCACCGTTACAGCAGAACATCAGTGTCTATGTTTTACAATGGCGTTTGTTAGCAACCAGACTCTGACTCTACATCCTGACTCTCTACGTCTCTACATCCTGACTCTCTACATCCTGACTCTCTACATCCTGACTCTCATCATCCTGACTCTCTACGTCCTGACTCTCATCATCCTGACTCTCTACGTCCTGACTCTCTACATCCTGACTCTCATCGTCCTGACTCTCTACGTCCTGACTCTCATCATCCTGACTCTCATCATCCTGACTCTCTACGTCCTGACTCTCATCGTCCTGACTCTCCTCATCCTGACTCTCTACATCCTGACTCTCTACATCCTGACTCTCATCATCCTGACTCTCTACGTCCTGACTCTCATCATCCTGACTCTCTACGTCCTGACTCTCTACATCCTGACTCTCATCGTCCTGACTCTCTACGTCCTGACTCTCATCATCCTGACTCTCATCATCCTGACTCTCTACGTCCTGACTCTCATCATCCTGACTCTCTACATCCTGACTCTCTACATCCTGACTCTCATCATCCTGACTCTCTACGTCCTGACTCTCATCATCCTGACTCTCATCATCCTGACTCTCTACGTCCTGACTCTCATCATCCTGACTCTCCTCATCCTGACTCTCCACATCCTGACTCTCATCGTCCTGACTCTCATCGTCCTGACTCTCATCGTCCTGACTCTCATCGTCCTGACTCTCTGCATCCTGACTCTCTACATCCTGACTCTCTACATCCTGACTCTCTACGTCCTGACTCTCTACATCCTGACTCTCATCATCCTGACTCTCTACGTCCTGACTCTCATCATCCTGACTCTCCTCATCCTGACTCTCCACATCCTGACTCTCATCGTCCTGACTCTCATCGTCCTGACTCTCATCGTCCTGACTCTCATCGTCCTGACTCTCTGCATCCTGACTCTCTACATCCTGACTCTCTACATCCTGACTCTCTACATCCTGACTCTCTACATCCTGACTCTCATCGTCCTGACTCTCATCGTCCTGACTCTCTGCGTCCTGACTCTCTGCGTCCTGACTCTCTGCATCCTGACTCTCTACATCCTGACTCTCTACATCCTGACTCTCATCGTCCTGACTCTCATCGTCCTGACTCTCTGCGTCCTGACTCTCTGCGTCCTGACTCTCTGCATCCTGACTCTCTACATCCTGACTCTCATCGTCCTGACTCTCTACATCCTGACTCTCTACATCCTGACTCTCTACATCCTGACTCTCTACATCCTGACTCTCTACATCCTGACTCTCTACATCCTGACTCTCATCGTCCTGACTCTCTGCATCCTGACTCTCTACATCCTGACTCTCATCGTCCTGACTCTCTGCGTCCTGACTCTCTGCGTCCTGACTCTCTGCATCCTGACTCTCTACATCCTGACTCTCATCGTCCTGACTCTCATCGTCCTGACTCTCTACATCCTGACTCTCTACATCCTGACTCTCTACATCCTGACTCTCATCGTCCTGACTCTCTGCATCCTGACTCTCTGCATCCTGACTCTCTACATCCTGACTCTCTACATCCTGACACTCTACATCCTGACTCTCTACATCCTGACTCTCATCGTCCTGACTCTCATCGTCCTGACTCTCATCGTCCTGACTCTCATCATCCTGACTCTCATCATCCTGACTCTCTACATCCTGACTCTCTACATCCTGACTCTCTACATCCTGACTCTCTACATCCTGACTCTCTACATCCTGACTCTCATCGTCCTGACTCTCTACATCCTGACTCTCATCGTCCTGACTCTCATCGTCCTGACTCTCTACGTCCTGACTCTCTACGTCCTGACTCTCTACGTCCTGACTCTCATCGTCCTGACTCTCATCGTCCTGACTCTCTGCGTCCTGACTCTCTGCGTCCTGACTCTCTGCATCCTGACTCTCTGCATCCTGACTCTCTACATCCTGACTCTCATCGTCCTGACTCTCTACGTCCTGACTCTCTACGTCCTGACTCTCTACGTCCTGACTCTCATCGTCCTGACTCTCATCGTCCTGACTCTCTGCGTCCTGACTCTCTGCGTCCTGACTCTCTGCATCCTGACTCTCTGCATCCTGACTCTCTACATCCTGACTCTCATCATCCTGACTCTCTACATCCTGACTCTCATCATCCTGACTCTCTACATCCTGACTCTCTACATCCTGACTCTCTACATCCTGACTCTCTACATCCTGACTCTCTACATCCTGACTCTCTACATCCTGACTCTCATCGTCCTGACTCTCATCGTCCTGACTCTCTGCATCCTGACTCTCTGCATCCTGACTCTCTACATCCTGACTCTCTACATCCTGACTCTCTACATCCTGACTCTCATCGTCCTGACTCTCTACATCCTGACTCTCTACGTCCTGACTCTCTACGTCCTGACTCTCTACGTCCTGACTCTCTACGTCCTGACTCTCTAGACTCTCATCATCCTGACTCTCTACATCCTGACTCTCTACATCCTGACTCTCTCTCTCCTGACTCTCATCATCCTGACTCTCTCTCTCCTGACTCTCATCATCCTGACTCTCTCTCTCCTGACTCTCTACATCCTGACTCTCTACATCCTGACTCTCATCGTCCTGACTCTCTACGTCCTGACTCTCTACATCCTGACTCTCATCGTCCTGACTCTCTACATCCTGACTCTCTCCATCCTGACTCTCTCTCTCCTGACTCTCTCTCTCCTGACTCTCATCGTCCTGACTCTCTCCATCCTGACTCTCTCTCTCCTGACTCTCTCTCTCCTGACTCTCATCGTCCTGACTCTCTACATCCTGACTCTCTCCATCCTGACTCTCTCTCTCCTGACTCTCTCTCTCCTGACTCTCATCGTCCTGACTCTCTCCATCCTGACTCTCTCTCTCCTGACTCTCTCTCTCCTGACTCTCATCGTCCTGACTCTCTACATCCTGACTCTCTACATCCTGACTCTCATCATCCTGACTCTCATCATCCTGACTCTCTACATCCTGACTCTCATCATCCTGACTCTCTACATCCTGACTCTCATCGTCCTGACTCTCTACGTCCTGACTCTCTACGTCCTGACTCTCATCGTCCTGACTCTCTACATCCTGACTCTCTACATCCTGACTCTCTACATCCTGATTCCAGGGTAAGAACTGGATAGAGCGTGGGAGGCGGGGTCTCGTTCTTTCCTATCAGAGCTGCTCATTGGCGCATGAAGGTAAAATGGCCCAACTTTTGAGAGACGAAACGTCACAGATTACCCGTCATGCCTGGCTGTCAGAGCAGAAGAACCCGTATGTAGCTCACAGAACATGCGCCCCTTAAGCCCCGCCTCATGTCATTAAGCCCCGCCTCCTGAGCTCCCACTCTCGGCTAGCTAGAATGAATGGAGAGAGAAAAAATACATCTAGATTCGGCTTTTAGTGCATTTTACAACTTTAAGGACCGAAAGATTCTAATAAGGGCTATAAGATAGTTCATACTGGGTAGTTTATTTAGTTTAAAAAAGATTATCCGCTGATTTACAGAAGTTTTTTTCCCCATGTTAGTCAATGGGGAAAAGTCTTTCTGGGCCCAGTGATATCACGGACTGATACGGAAATTGTAGTACCGCCGTTTGGGCACAACACATTTTTGCCTCTGAGTCCGGCGCACACCCTGGGGGCTTGGTGCTGCCCCAGAACACCTCGTTGTAGATGTTTCTTTTTCCATGTTTTTCTTCCGGGGCCTATTGACGTCACTAAGTCCAAATGGACCAATTGGCACACAGCTATAGAACAATAGGCACACCCTCTGCCAGGGCGGGACTCCCGAGCATGTCCCGGAGCGGACAGTGTGAGGTGGATTTCCCGCTGTGTTTCCCTGGATGCTGGATATAGACCAAGCTCTGCACACACACTCACTCACTCAGCCTGAGCTCCGCGGTGCTCCGTGGAGCTCAGGCCCCATGCAGCAACCAGGAAACAACACCAGTAATCCAGCTCACACTGTCCGCTCCTCAAGCCTTAAAGGGCGGAGCAGCGAGCCCCGCAACGTCCCGCCAACACGGCACCCAGACCCCACGCAGCTTTCTCATCTGTTTGTCATTACTGGTGTCATTTTCTGGGGGCATATGGGACAGACTCTCAGTGCTAGAGGGTCTTTAAAATATTGTAAAACTGCTCTCAATCCCAAAATATAAACTCTATTCAAATAATTTCAAAAGATTTCAGTAGCAACATTTGTCTGGCTTGCCTATATGCCTTCATTATATCAAACTGACCCACCATTCGGGCCCAACAGTGATCTCAGTGACAACAAGTCCACAAAGAGCAGCCACGCCCACACACACACACACACACACACACACACACACACACACACACACACACACACACACACACACACACACCACACACACACACACACACACACACACACACACACACACACACACACACACACACACACACACACACACACACACACACACACACACACACACACACACACACACACACACACACACACACACACACACACACACACACACACACACACACACACACACACACACACAGGGAGAGATTTGTTTTTCTCCCCCTCTCATCCCCCCAACCACACACACCTTCAAAATAAAAGCCCTAGAATATCACTGTATCCATAGACGCACAGGAAAATTATTTTTTTCTAAATAAAAGCCCCCGACTACTTCAACAACTACTATGACTGTTACTGCTCCTCCTACTGCAACTACTACTACTACTTATACTACTAACACAACTACTACCATTGCTACTACTACTCATACAACTACTACTACTACTAATACTACTACTACTACTAACACAACTACTACCACTGCTACTACTGCTCATACAACTACTACTACTACTACTAACACAACTACTACCACTGCTACTACTGCTCATACAACTACTACTACTACTAATACTACTACTACTACTACAACTACTACCACTGCTACTACTACTAATACTACTACTACTACTACAACTACTACTACTGCTACAACTACTTATACTACCACCACTACTACTCATACAACTACTACTACTACTACTACTACTACTACTACCACCACTACTACCACTACTACGCATACAACTACTACTAACATGACATTACATTACATGTTACTTGTTAGACGCTTTTATCCAAAGCGACTTACATACTCAATACTGTGGACAATCCCCACAGGAGCACTTTGTGGTGAAGTGTCTCAGGGACACAACGACATGCTGACTGCAGTGGGGTTTGAACCTGTGTTGAGATCTCCATATCAGGTTGAATAATTAAAACGAAAGTTAGTTATAATCAAATATAATCAATTATATTCTTGTATAACCCACAATGAAAATGCTTCATATTTTATGATTTTCTATATTTACAGTATAAACAAAGTGGTTTGTTAAATTGAGTGTGTAAGGCCTATAATGGTTTATGGGTGTCACTGATAAGAAAGAGGCAGTTTCTTCTCTCTCCCCTCACAGCAGTAGACAGGGAGGGGGGCTCCTGACTAAAGGAGAAATACATTGAGGCCCTAAAAAGGTGGTTATGTCATAGCCGAGAATAATATTTTGCAAGTCCTGCAGAGTAGGGGTCATGTCCTTTTTACACAAACATGGGAAGGTGTGTCTTATGCCAGAACCATAGAATATGTCTGGTCATGTCCAGTCCTGTACATCAGAGGCCATGCCCAGTTTCCACAAATATGGGTATGGAGGAGGTGTCTTTAGGTTTTTCTATCCTGTTTTCGAGCATAAAGACACTGGCAGATGGGGAGGAACTTTTCTTTTTGGAGAGAGCGAGAGAGAGGGGGGGGATCCCCTGGTATACTCTCTCTCTCTGTAACGCTCTCTCCCTGAGAGCTGGGTTTTTGCTCTCGGTAAGGTTCTCTCAGGCCTAGGCTCCACGGGAACGGGTTGAATCCGCATATTTCTCTTGCGTATAGCCCTTTAAGCTCGACGACGCCGTAACGGAACGGTAGAAACGGACCCTGCAAACGACAACGGGTCCAAAGGTGGATAGATCTGGGAACGGAGCGCTCTGGGGGGTCCAACGGGGCCGTGTGGTAGCCTATACGGTCATCCGTTTCTGATAATGACGACGCAATAGCCCCGCCTCTCCCCGCCTCTGCTGCTCACCCCCGCAAAAGTACACTGCACACTGAATTCAGATTATTTATCTTTATCTCGATATGGACATAAACGCGAGTGAAGTCTAATCTGACAGGATGGAGACACGCAGCTGTGATGCAGCGGGAGGAAAACACACACTTCAAGTCAGATCATCACCCTTAGCTATTTTAATTACCTCTCAAACTACCTAAACTAGTTATAAATATGTTTATTTTTACTGTCGGGTCACTCATTACAGGATCAGCTGCTGCATGAGACAGACACTGACGCTGTCAGTAGAGAGGAAAAAGAGACAGGCTCTGTGTATTTTATTATTATATATCATTATATCGTCGTTATTCATTTGTTTTAAAGCTCAATAAATAACAATGAAGACCTTTGACCGGCACTTTTATAATTTTGTCCGGAAGATTTCAACTTTAACACAAGTTGACTCTGCCCGGATCCCTCTGCCCCCACCGCGGAGAATAAACAGAAGTGCAGCCATGACAACCATTCTTCTTCGCTGCTTTTGTGAAGGAAGTTACAGCGCCACGTACAGGTTCGGCATATGTACTGCAGCTTTTCCAGCGGTTGGATGTAAACGGAGCCTCGTGGAGCTTGAGACAATCCGGTGTATATTGCGTGTGGGTGGAAGCTTTTTGGCGTTTGCGTTTGCGTTACTCCTATGCGTTTTGCCGTATGCGTTCCCGTGGAGCCGGGGCCTCAAACTTGGTAAATATCTCTCGAATTTCTTTGTTGAAAGTGGAGTGAATTTCTGGGTTGAATGAGTGGAATTAATTGATATGTGTTTGTGAGTATTAGTACCCGCCACCTGTGAGGATCTTCCTCCGAATACATGCGGGATATAGGTGTGTGTTTGTGAATGTTAGTACCCGCCATCTGTGTCGGAAAAAAGGTATGGAATTGATGTGAATTGATTTGTTTTGAAAGTTTGAATGTGCTTTTTATTATCACCGGTCTTTTATGAGGAAAAGCCTCTAAATTCTATCGGGAGATTTTAAATGTCACAACTGAATTGGGCAGTTGAAGTTACAAATTATGGTAATAAATGTAAAACTGTGAATTAAAGTTTCATATTAGAACATGAGCACAGCGTGATAGGTTTAGTATGATTATAATGTTGTAACGAGAGACGGTAAAAACCCTGTATAAGTTTGGACCTATTTTTCTTCAAATAAACTGATCCCACCTTTTGGATTGGGACAACTTAAAAGACATCTGCGCTCTCCTCTCCTGCTTGAAAGGTAAGATTGCACACTGCCACACTCACACTTAGGTAGGGCCACACCTCATTTACTGATATCAAAATTATTTCGGGATCGCTTAAACAGATTTAGGGGGTCGTCTGAATTGAAACAGCAGTTAATTGAACCTGGTTCTTCAGAGAGTTAATAGAGGTGAGATCTTGCTGATCGTTGGTGGATCTGAGCCAAGCAATAAACTTACATAGACTCAATAACTTCGGTTAGGTTCATTAGTAGGTCTGAGTAATTTGCCAGAATAAATTATCAGGTCCTCCCGACTCTTACACCTGATAGAACACTACTACTACTACTACTACTTATACTACTACTACTACTACTACTTATACTACTAACACCACTACTATTAATACAACTACTACTCCTTTTACAGCTACTTATACTACAGCTGCTACTACTAGTACAGCTATTACTACTACTACTACTTTTACTTATAGTATACTACTACGTGCATTTCATATCTAACTCCTTCAGCCTACTTTCAGCTACAAAAACCATTCAACTACAACATTATTCAGCTATTTCAGGACATTTAGGCTATACATTTTCTTGTTTATTAAGCTTCATCACTATTTTTCCTATTCTTCCAGTTTAAAATGTCACTGTTAAGTTTTCAACAAAGTCAGTGCAATGCATTTGAGTTATAACACTTACTTGGTTTTTGTAGCGAAAAGCAGCTAGTCACCATTCAACTAATAACATATTCAGATTTTTCTGCAATTCAGCAACTAATGTGTGCAGCTTACAGCATTCACACGCATTTTCAGCAGGAAATGCATTTTCTAGTTAGTATTAAAGTAACTAGTAGTCCATCCGCCTAGAGTTGGTGCTGACCGCAGAGAAAACGTGCTTAGAGACTTTAAAAGAATGAAACTATCGTGCTATTACATTACATTACATTACATTACATTTAGCTGAGGCTTTTATCCAAAGGGACTTACAATAAGTGCATTCGACCAAGAAGATACAAACTTGAAGAAAACAGAATCATATAAGTACATCAGGTTTCATAGAGCCAACACATTTCAAGTGCTACTCAACTGGCTTTATCAACTGCTGTCATATTATCTCTCTCAGTAGGGGGCCTCTACTTCTTAATGTCTTTTTTAACGTATTTTAAAGTGGACCTATCATGCTATATTTGAATAATATAGTGTAGGACCATACCTATATAAGGCATATTTATACTTTTTTTTTTTCAAAATACCAAACAGATCATGCATTTTAGCCATGCCTCATTTTGCTCAATTTGACAATTTATAGCTCTGGGCAGATTCAGTGAGAACAGCACCATCTACAGGCCTGGCATATGTACTACAGCGTCTCCAGCGCTTTCGAACGGCAATGGCCATGGCTGTCTCCTCCTGATTGGTGGAGTTGGCCCAATAGCCGCAGCGCCACCGTCCTGACGTCAGGACAGTGTTCAAATCTGGATCAGTTTTTATCAGATCCGTTGCAGCCACTTTTTTAGAGATTTGGGTATGGAAGAAAATAGAGAGGGTTGTGTTTTCTGACACTTGGTGAGTTCCCTGGAACACCGGGGACACATATTCATGTATAAAAGACGTACAAAAGTGCATTTTGCATGATAGGTCCCCTTTAAAGTATTGAGGTAAACTTCGAGTTTGATAACCAAAGTAGAGTGTGGCACTCCATGTTAATAATGAAGAACTGATTATTAAATCTGCACAAGCAATATACGCAAAAGATTCAGTTCAGATCTTAATCTTCTCCCAGCACGAGAACGTTTGCGAAGAGGAGCAGTGTGTGTGGAAACAGGTTTAAAACCAGTGTTTAGTCTGATGGTGAGCACATTACCTCCTCCACAAGGACGTTGTTCTGCAGAAGATGTACATCCAGTATTTGATCCACTCTGTCCGCGGGTCGTAGGAACAGCAGAATTTGGCCATTTATCGGCCACTTTAGAAGCCTTTTCAATGTATCGATGATAACGCCAAAGGAAGAGAGATGAAGCACCTTCACCACCACGTGAGTGCGTGTGACCTCCAGCGGCTCCAAGACGCTCAGGCCTTCATCAGTGATGTGGACGACAGACAACAGGCCGTCCAGGAGCAGCGCTGTGGAACAAAGAGCTGGTCATCTGTTGCTTTGCTGCTGAAACAGCTTCATCATATTCAATGACACTTTAGTTCAGAGCTAATGTTCATCTGATGTCATTCACTTTGGAGCCTCACTGGGATGTACCAGTTTAAATCCTCCACCTTTTATGTTAATGTTTAATTATTGTTCTGTCCCCCTGTGATCTTTCTGGAGGTGAGCATGCGTAATTATTTTCTAATTTAAAAGACTGCTGAGATGTTTGTAATCTGCAGCCAGAACAGCTGGACTGAGTCCGGTCTCATGTCTGAGTGATTCTCTAGACGTGTGAAGAGTTTTCTAAAGCTTTCAGGGCGTAGAAAGTCTAACTTATAAATGTTGTTGTCTGTTGTTTTGTTTTGTACATGCTTCAGCCAGACTGACAATGTAGAGAGCAGAAAGAGCAAGAGATGGATAACAAAGTAATAATTAATCAAACTGCTAGCTTAGAGTGAGTTAGCGTTGAGTTAGCACTGTTAGCAGCTAAACATGCTGTGGACTGACAGGTCACAGTTTACATGTCTTTAATATACAGTGAGGAGACTGCAGAGGCCCAAAGACACTCCAACTCAGTATTTAGAGCTGCATTGCATCGTCTGCTTCAATAATGATGTCATGAAACACATCGATTAAAGGTGGGGTAGGTAATTTTGGAGAAACCAGCTCGAGTGCAGAATTTGAAAATACACAACCTCCTCCAACACACACGAACGCGCACATGACCAATGAGGGCACAAGATAAGTTTGTGCACGAGATGGAAGGCTGACAGGCAGGTAGGCCATCCAGTCATCTGCCCCGGGCCGAGGCAGATGACTGGCCACGGCTTCCACAGATTACATTTTTTAATGTATTTATTGTCAAAGCATTTAATATATTCATTGCTATCGGGATGTTAAGAGTATTCCATGGAATATAACAAGTGTTTCTGAAATAAATGACATACCCCACCTTTAAATGGATGTTTTTAATGATTTAATTCTTCTTCTTTTGGGGGCACGACTATTTTGAATGTAAAGAACAGATTTTGTGTCTGAATTAACTTATCTTTGTTAAACTAGTTTAATAAAGCTGCTTTATAACTTTTTAACGGTAGTGGATATCATAAGGTGCTAAACATTATATAAGTGTATTTGTTAACACTAGATGTCTTTACCCTCCTCTGTCTCACTGTGCGGCAGGTGGAGCTGGCAGACGGCAGCTTCATCAGAACTCTTCACGTCGAACAGCGGCCCTGCTGCCTGCTTGCCAGCTGATTGGAGGAGACTCTCATCCCAAGGGGCCGTCCTGTACAGAAGCTCCGCCTCCTTAGCCATGATGAACACCAGGCCAGTCGAAGCACACTGGAACTCACCTGGACCAGGACACCTGAACCTGTAGACACACAAGAGACAAGTTACTACAACAAGCCTTCACTGGCCTGTGTTCTGACTGACAGGTGTTCATCCAGCTGGATCTGACCTGGAGGAGGGTTTGTTGAAAGATCTGAAACACCTGATGGTTACAGGAACATCACTGAAGATGTGTCCACATGCATCAGGATGTGTGTGTACACTTTCATTCAATTAACAAAATGTCTAGTCCAGCGAGGATCTAGACTGGTACAAGAAAACAATCCTACACACAGAGGCATTATTTTATTCATGTCTGCTGGAAAGAGATTGGATGCAAAACCTCAAGGTGAAAGACATGACATCAAACACTATGAAATGAATATATACCTGTATGAAGACTCAGGTGTGTGTTCAGGTGAGAAGGATTCAGGAGCCTGGAACAAACAAAATTATTTATTTTATTAGAAATCAAGTTAAGTTCTAGCTTCAACTCTGTGCAGCTGCTCCTCTCTCACCTTTGTGTCTGTCTTCACTTCCTGTTCCACATCGGAGACACCTGATGGAGAGAAGAGGTGAGAAAAATAATAATAAAACAATAATTATTATTATTGTACTATAAATACCTTTTAAGATCAGATTTATTGTACAATATCTTGATGAATGGAGGACATGGTTTCAGTACTCACAGGTCTTCTGGATCTTGGATCTGAACGTCTCTCCACCATATCCGATCCTGTAGGGATGAACACAATCCAACAGTTTGAGATCCAGTTTAAAATAAGTGTTTGTTCTTTGAGTCAGCTTCAGAGTCCTGATCTCATGCTTTACATCCCATCATATCCTCTCTGCAAACACTAAGACTGACTGCCACAGCTCTCAGCTGCATTACAGAGTTAACTAGGCATTAGTCCAGGAACAAAACAACTTCATAGAAAAAACAAACAGACTAACTTTTTAACTGTAAAATGTGTCTGTTAATGAGTTGCAGCTGACTGAACAACACATTCTCACTCACAACTCGGCCTATGTTGACGTTGTGTCAGGGTCCCTGTCGTCACTTTCCAACGCAAGGGGGGGCCCCTTTAGCGTCGAGTTTCAACTCAGGTGTTTAAAGGATCAGAGTGAATTATGCAGAGTAGGATTTGTCTGTTAACAAGTTGCTCCTGACTGAAATGTGGCTTTGAATTGTCAGCTTGCATTATATTGTTCTTGGGAGAACGCAAGAAAAGAAACATGAGATGAACAAAAGGAGAAACTGCAGATAAATGGTAACATCACTGATGTGTTGTGCTAAGCTAGGCTACGCCTGGAAGGTGGAACTGGAGAGATTCCCCAGTGAGAGGAACACATCCACCTCCCTGTGTTCAATACAATCCTGCTGAACCAGCAGAGACTGAGTTGACCCCTTACTGACCTGAGAGTCTCCAGTCTGCAGTCTGGACTCTCCAGAAGATCTCTCAGCAGCTCCACTCCTGAATCCTTCAGAGCGTTCTCACTCAGGTCCAGATCTCTCAGATGGATGTTGGACTTCAGAGCTGAGGCCAGAGCAGAACAGCTGATCTCTGACAACCTGCAGTTCATCAGACTGAATAAAGAACACATGATGTAAGTTTAGAAAACAATGCTCCTGATTGAAATAATGAAAGGTTTAATAATCTGATTATAGCTGGAGAAGTAGAGAATGTAGACGTTTATAAAGTGGACACTCCCGACAGGTTAAAAACAGTAAGGTCCAAAAAGTGAAAAGAGCTCTCATTAATATGAAAGACAACGTTCTTCACCTTCAATAAAAAGTGGTGACTTCACATCATAAACTCTGCTCCTTCTACACTAACTCGTGATGTGCAGCCAGACAAATCAAAACCCACAGAAACTGATTCAACTCAAGATCACAGAGTTTACAAAGAAGTCAGGATGAATTTAGAAGAAATGTGATCAAAATAAAAAGAGAATATTTATTTTAGGAATAGTGGAGACATAGATCACAGCATCTTCAGTTTAAACTATTCAGTCAGTTTGAGCATCATGCAGCTTCAGACATTTTTTAAAGAAAAAGCAAAACCTGAAATTATTGGTTAGTGTTTAATAACTTTGATATAAATGTGTATTAACTGTATTAATCTGTTTATTATATCATTTATAAAAGAAACCGGATGGAGAATATAAGATGAATTCCAGGTGTTTAAAGGATCAGAGTGAATTATGCAGAGGAGGATGTGTCTGTTAACAAGTTGCTCCTGACTGAAATGTGGCTTTGCATTGTCAGCTTGCATTATATTGTTCTTGGGAGAACGCAAGAAAAGAAACATGAGATGAACAAAAGGAGAAACTGCAGATAAATGGTAACATCACTGATGTGTTGTGCTAAGCTAGGCTACGCCTGGAAGGTGGAACTGGAGAGATTCCCCAGTGAGAGGAACACATCCACCTCCCTGTGTTCAATACAATCCTGCTGAACCAGCAGAGACTGAGTCGACCCCTTACTGACCTGAGAGTCTCCAGTCTGCAGTCTGGACTCTCCAGAAGATCTCTCAGCAGCTCCACTCCTGAATCCTGAAGAGCGTTGGCACTCAGGTCCAGATCTCTCAGATGGATGTTGGACTTCAGAGCTGAGGCCAGAGCAGAACAGCTGATCTCTGACAACCTGCAGTTCATCAGTCTGAATAAAGAACACATGATGTAAGTTTAGAAAACAATGCTCCTGATTGAAATAATGAAAGGTTTAATAATCTGATTATAGCTGGAGAAGTAGAGAATGTAGACGTTTATAAAGTGGACACTCCCGACAGGTTAAAAACAGTAAGATCCAAAAAGTGAAAAGAGCTCTCATTAATATGAAAGACAACGTTCTTCACCTTCAATACAAAGTGGTGACTTCACATCATAAACTCTGCTCCTTCTACACTAACTCGTGATGTGCAGCCAGACAAATCAAAACCCACAGAAACTGATTCAACTCAAGATCACAGAGTTTACAAAGAAGTCAGGATGAATTTAGAAGAAATGTGATCAAAATAAATAGAGAATATTTATTTCAGGAATAGTGGAGACATAGATCACAGCATCTTCAGTTTAAACTATTCAGTCAGTTTGAGCATCATGCAGCTTCAGAAACATGTTAGAAACAGCAACAACTGAACATATTTGTTAGTGTTTGATAGTTTTAATAGAAATATTTAATTATTGTATTCATGTGTTTATAATGTCATTTATTTAACAACATGACAGAGAATAAAAGATGAATTCCAGGTTTTTAAAGGTGCAAAGTGAATTATGCAGAGTATGATTTTTCTTTAACATAGCTCTGCTACAGTCAATGAACTAAACCACAGAAGAAGAAAGTAGACTTTAGCATTAAGATGCTCAGTGAGGATCAGGATCATATCAGCCTGATGTCTGCAGCTCAGAGTCAACACAACTCTCACATATTCATCTCAGCACAGAAGATAGAGATGGAGAACTGACCTGAGAGTCTCCAGTCTGCAGTCTGGACTCTCCAGAAGATCTCTCAGCAGCTCCACTCCTGAATCCTGAAGAGCGTTCTGACTCAGGTCCAGATGTCTCAGATGGATGTTGGACTTCAGAGCTGAGATCAGAGCAGACCAGCTGATCTCTGACAACCTGCACTCCCTCAGTCTGAATAAAGAACACATGATGTAAGTTTAGAAAACAATGTTCCTGATTGAAATAATGAAAGGTTTAATAATCTGATTATAGCTGGAGAAGTAGAGAATGTAGACGTTTATAAAGTGGACACTCCCGACAGGTTAAAAACAGTAAGATCCAAAAAGTGAAAAGAGCTCTCATTAATATGAAAGACAACGTTCTTCACCTTCAATAAAAAGTGGTGACTTCACATCATAAACTCTGCTCCTTCTACACTAACTCGTGATGTGCAGCCAGACAAATCAAAACCCACAGAAACTGATTCAACTCAAGATCACAGAGTTTACAAAGAAGCAGCACCAGAGTCTGAATAAAGAACACATCATGTAAGTTCAGAGAACAATGGTCCTGCTTGAGATAGTTCAAAGTCTCATCATCTTTTCAGACCTGGAGAGGGTTCAGATGCCAATGTCAAAAATGAAGAAGATACTTTTAGTAATCTAATAGTAGATAACTATAAATGCATTGATAATGCATCAGAAGAACCTCCTTCATCTCCCTCACAGCTCATCAGTACTGACAGCATCTTCATTGACTCATGGAGCACAGTGAGAGTCTGTGTAAGCTCACACACTGTCCCCTCACACATTTACTTTCTCTGCTTTCTGTTATTCTTGTCAAATATTCAGCAATTTAGAAAGAAATGTGAACTTATTCAAATATCTTTGTACTCAGGCAAATTATGGAATTATAAATACAGTACAAAACCACATGAACTACAGCCAGTGATCTGACCTCAGAGTCTTCAGTCTACAGTTTGGACTCTTTAGTCCAGAACTCAGCTGCTCCACCTCTGAATCCTGCAGCTCTACTTTCACCTCCAGCTCTCTCAGATCGGAGGGGTCGGACTTCAGAGCTGAGGCCACGACTTCCCAGTCTAAGAATCCACTGTCAGGAATTCTGTTCGAACACATATTACAGAATTTGTTTATATAACAAAAAGGGGAAACAACATATTTACTTCATGCATTTGAGGAAAAACATGTTGAATCTCATGATCTGATTACCACTGGATGTTAGTCTATTTAATATTTGGTAGAGTGTGATCTGATCCCATGTCTGTCACCTCTTTGCTAGCTACCTTCTAGACTAGAGAAGACTAGAGTCAACATAAATCACATATTGCTCTGTGTCTAATTTAACGATAAAGAAACTGCAATCATTTCATAATAACTTTACTGCATTCAATGACATATGTAAAGTTATTCTGTATGTTCTGATCACACATGTTGCTGTGATAAAACATCCTTCATATTATTTTGACAAGGAAAATGAAGAGAAGAAAAAACTGTAACATTTTAAAATGATTAGAATAATTGTATTAATTCAATTTTGCTCTCTCAGTATGTGAAACAGCAACAAGTTGTATAGTGTTTATTTTAAAAACTAAAATCCTTATCTACACTAATCTATAAAGCTAATCACATCTGGACTCACACAGCGTTCCTGCAGTTCCTCACAGCTGGAATCAGTCTCCGTCGTCCCTCCTCTGATGTTTTGGACTTCTCCAGGTCCAACTCATCCAGAACCTCCTCTGACATCTCCAGCCTGTAGGCCAGAGCATAGTAGCGTTCCACAGAGAGTCTCTTCTCTGATCTGTTCTCTGACTTCAGGAACTCTGTGATCTCCTGATGTACTGAGTGGTCCTTCATCTCTGTCAGACAGTGGAGGATGTTGATGTTCCTGTCTTCATCAGAGACTTCATCACTTCTCATCTCCTTCAGGTTGCTGATGGCTCTCTGGATGATTTCTGGACTGTTGTCTGTGCGACCCAGCAGGCCTCCTAAGAGTCTCTGGTTGGACTCCAGAGAGAGGCCGTGGAGAAAGCGGACAAACAGGTCCAGATGGCCATTTTTACTTCTGAATGATTTCATCATGGCACTCTTTAGGAAGACATCCAGGGATGGGTACTCCTGATCCCTGCTATCACTGTTGTCATCGTCCCAGTCTTCCTGCAGGAAGTCCTTCAGTACCTCTGTGTCTCTGTTGGTGTAACAGTGCAACATGTAGACTGCAGCCAGAAACTCCTGAATGCTCAGATGAACAAAGCAGTAGACTGTTTTCTTGAATATCACACTCTCTCTTTTGAAAATCTGTGTACAAACTCCTGATTGCACCAAGGCCTCGGTGAAATCAAGACCACAGCGCTGCAGGTCTTCTTGGTAGAACATGATGTTTCTTTTCTCCAGATGTTCAAACGCCAGCATCCCCAGCTTCAGAAGAAGCTCCCTGTCAGCCTCCGTCAGCTGTTGTGGACTCGTCTCATGTCCCTCGTCATACTTCTGCTTCTTCCTCTTGGTCTGGACCAGCAGGAAGTGTGAGTACATGTCAGTGAGGGTCTTGGGCAGCTCTCCTCTCTGGTCTGTAGTCCACATGTGGTCCAGAACTGCAGCAGTGATCCAGCAGAAGACTGGGATCAGACACATGATGTGGAGGCTCCTGGAGCTCTTGATGTGAGAGATGATTCTTCTGGACAGGTCTTCATCACTCGATCTCCTCCTGAAGTACTCCTCCTTCTGGGCGTCAGTGAAGCCTCGTACTTCTGTCACCCTGTCCACAAACTCAGGAGGGATCTGATTGGCCGCTGCAGGTCTGGAAGTTATCCAGACGAGAGCCGAGGGAAGCAGCTTCCCCCTGATGAGGTTTGTCAGCAGCACGTTGACTGAGGACTGCTGAGAGACATCAGACACAACCTCATTGTTTCTGAAGTCCAGAGAAAGTCTGCTTTCATCCAGGCCGTCAAAGATGAGCAGCACTTTGCAGACAGCCAGCTGCTCTGCTGTGACCTTCTGTAAGGTTGGATGGAAAACATGGAGCAGCCTGAGAAGACTGTACTGCTCACCTTTGATCAGGTTCAGCTCCCTGAAGGAGAGCGGGATCACCAGACTGACATCTTGGTTTTCCAAACCCTCGGCCCAGTCCAGAGTGAACTTCTGCACTGAGAAGGTTTTTCCAACTCCAGCGACTCCGTTGGTCAGGACCGCTCTGATGTGAGTCTGTTGGTCAGGTAAGGCTTTAAAGATGTCCTGGCACTTTATTGGAGAGTAATGGAGGGTCTCTATCTTGGAAGCTGTCTCCAGCTGCCTCACCTCATGTTGGGTATTAACCTCTTCACTCTGGTCTTGTGTGATGTAGAGCTCAGTGAAGATCCTGTTGAGGAGGGTTTCACTTTCACCAGTTCCTTCAGTCACACGTTCACATCTCCTCCTCAGACTGAGCCTATGTTCATCTAAAACCTCCTGCAGACCACGTTCTGCTGAAAGAGAAGGAAACGTGAGAATAAAAAAAATGTTTTAAATGAACTTATATTATTTCATTTCATTTCAAACCTTTATTTATCCAGGTTGTATCCCATTGAGATCATTGATCTCTTTTTCAAGGGAGACCTGCTCAAGTAGGTTCCACATGAAACATTAAAAACATAACAGAGCAACAAAAGGACATCATACAGTAGCATTACAGGGATTACAATTTACATAACTATCCACATGCACAGGTACCAACAGCTTCCGATTCAGTAGCATCCAACCGAGCTTTAAAAACATTTAGTGGCACCAGATTGCTCAGTTTCCATTTTAATTGCAGACTATTCCAGGACAGTGGAGCTGCGCATCTAAATGCTATCTTCCCTAAGACAGTCCTAGCAGTTGGCACATTTAATAAAACCACAGCATGCGATCTCAGGCAGTAGCCACTTACAATTCACCGTGAGATCAGGGAGCAGATGTAGGATGGAAGTTTCCCTAACATGGCTTTATATATAAAAATGTACCAGTGACTGAGCCTCCGTACAGTTAGTGAAGGCAGACCAGCCCTTGCATACAGGGTACAGTGATGGGTTAATGCTTTACAGTTTGTCACAAATCTCAGTGCACTGTGATACGCAGCATCTAACTTGACCAGGCAATTGGCAGGTGCATTCATATAAATCAGATCACCATAGTCCAGCACAGGTAAAAAGGTCACAGAGACTAGCCTTTTCCTGGCCTCGAGCGAGAAACAGGACTTGTTCCTGTAGAAGAAACCTAGTCTAACCCTCAGTTTTTTAAGCAGGTTATTGACATGACGTTTAAAAGTGAGACAATCATCAAGCCAGATACCAAGGTATTTGTAACAGGCAACCACTTCAAGTTTTATTCCTTGCGTAGTTAAAATATCTAAAACAGGCTCTGGTGTCTTTTTAGCTTTTGAAAAGAGCATTACCTTGGTTTTATCAACATTTAAAAGAAGCTTTAGTTCAGAGAGCTGAGTCTGAATAATGTTAAAAGCAGCTTGCAATTCAACACCAGCCTCCTTAATGGAGGGACGTGCACAGTACATAACGGTATCGTCCGCATAAAAATGTAAGGTTGCTCCATCGACATTTTCACCTAAACTATTGATGTAGATGGAGAATAAAAGTGGACCTAAAACAGAACCTTGAGGAACACCATTAGTAATGTTTAACCACTCAGAAGACAGCCCATCAAAATGAACACATTGGGACCTTTCAGAGAGGTAGTTCACAAACCACCCCAGTGCATGGCTGGATATGCCAATACTGAGTAGCCTCTGCTTTAAGATGCGATGATCGACGGTATCAAACGCTTTGGAAAGGTCAATAAATAGAGCTGCACAACTCTGCTTTTTATCTAAAATACTCGTAATGTCATTCACCACTTTCATTGTGGCAGTGATGGTGCTATGTTGCTTTCTGAAGCCTGACTGATGTTTAGACAGGATGTAATTTGTACATAAAAACACCTTTACCTGCTCACTCACTAGGCGTTCAAGAACCTTAGCCAGAACTGATAATTTAGAGATGGGCCTATAATTATTTAAAACAGTTGCCTCCCCTCCTTTCAGCAAAGGCAGGACATACGCTGACTTCCACAATTTTGGAATTGCATTTGTGCTGAGGGAGAGGTTAAAAAGAGTAGTGAGAGGTGGAGCAATAAAATCTGCAGCTATTTTTAAAAAGAAAGGTTCCACGTTGTCCGGGCCGGCCGGTTTCTTAGGATCTAACTTGGTTAAAGCTTCACGAACAACATTTACAGTAAAAGGAGTAAAACTGAAAGGGTTTTCCAGACCACATTGTTCAGAGTCACAGACTGTGGTGTTGACAGAAGCAGAGTTTGTCACAGAATCAAACAGAGAGCCACAGGACACAAAATGCTCATTAAAACAATTTAACATAGTGGCCCTGTCCGATATAGTGCCAGATGCTGTGGTAATGCACGGAGGTAGCTCATTACGGATATCACCGGTGGATATCGATTTTATGGCTTTCCAAAATGTTCTAGGATTATTCAGGTTCTTTGTGGTAACTGAGAGATAGTACTTCGACTTAGCACTTTTTATTTGTGATGTGAAGCTATTTCTTAGCTGCCTAAAACGCAGCCATTCTACCTCTGAGCCTGATTTCCTAGCCTTTGCCCAGGCCTTGTTTCTCTCATGAAGGAGACTAGATAAGTCAGCAGAAAACCAAGGGTTGTCTCGTCCCTTCACTCTAAATGTACGCAGGGGTGCATGTCTATCAATAATTTCCATAAAACCAAGATAAAAATAAGACCATGCAGTTTCTACATCAGCACACAGATCTAATTGTGGCTACAACACAGTGATCACTCAGATCATTTGCAAATACTCCCACAGATAAGTATTTATGGGGAACATTAGTTAAAATGAGATCAATTAAGGAGGATTTATTAGGGGACTTAACGTTAGGGCGAGTAGGACTGTCTATAATCTGAGTAACATTCAGAGAGATACAAAGGTTTTTAAAATCCTCTGACACAGAAGTTAACCAGTCCCAATTAAAATCACCAAGCAGCACTATTTCCTTGTAGTCAAGTTGAGATAAAAGTTTTGCCAATGAAGATAAAGAGTCCTTGACAGCTGAGGGGGGTCTGTAGCAGCCCACCACCATGAGCTGTTGACCCTTTGCTACTTCAATATTTAAGGCTAAACATTCTAGTAGTTTACTAATAGATTTGGAAACCATCTTGGTTACACAAAACTTATTTTTCACATAAATGGCAACGCCACCACCTTTTTTAGGACGGTCGGTACGATATACACTATAACCATTTAAGTAGATGTCAGAGGCCAAAATAGATTTATCTAGCCACGTTTCTGATAAGACAATGATATCAGCATCAGTCGAGCTCGCCCAAATGCGGACAAAATCTAACTTAGGTAACAGACTGCGCACATTTAAGTGAATGAATCCCAACCCAGATCTAGAAATAAAATCAGCAGGAGTAGCTATCTGACTACTACTGCTACTGGGCGGTCCAGGGTTTAGTTGTACATTCCCTGATAGTAATAATAGCAAGAAAAACAAGCACCTTTTCCTCTTAACCGACACACATACATTGTCATCTGCTTTAAAGTCACCAGCAAACTCCGCGAAAGTGAGATTAGAGCTCAAGAAGCAGTCCTGAAGAACCATCATAGCAGGCAAGTGAGAAAGACAAACATTTGTCGAACTGAATGTCTGTGACAAGGCAACCAGTAATTGTTTGTGTAAGACATCCGAACCTTTACAGGGGATGTCCACTGCGGGCGGTAGAACAGACCTGAACCCATTAGACTTCTCAGGATGACGAGAGAACTTCTCATTGACCAAAATAGCTAACAGGCATAGCAGAATCACGATAGGGGCCATTTTCCCAGACCAGCACAGCATCCGGATAGGCGCGCAAGCAGGCCCGAAACGTGGAGGCGCTCCGGTCTCTCCGCGATGACCCCGGTGCAAAACCTCCTCAGCACAGCAGGATAGGCGAAGCAGGCCCAGCTCGAGGCGTAGAGGCGCTCCGGTCTCTCCGCGATGTCCCCGGTGAAGATCCTCCTCAGCACAGCAGTACAGGATAGGCGAAGCAGGTCCAGCCCGAAACGTAGAGGCGCTCCGGTCTCTCCGCGATATCCCCGTGGTAAAACCTCCTCGGCACCGTAGAGCACGACAGGTGGAGCAGGTGGATACAGGCCTCCGCTACAGCTGGTGTAAAGCAGGCCGCAGCCCGAACGCGAAGCCGCTCTAGTCTCTCTGTTACGTCAAAAGAAACGTACACAATACAGCCCCATACAAGCTCTATTATGTACAACACAACAGAAAGAATCCTGTTTTCAGGCCTGAAGACACCATTACTTGTGGTGGTAGCCGGGCACGACGGGCAGGGGGGGGGGGGGTGCTAATGGAGCACGCTCTTGAACTGTTAGTTTGCCGGAGCGTCGCAGCGGGGTTACTACGGAGCGCATAATTGCGCCGCAGTTGCGCATGAGTGATGTGCAACAACATTTGACTTCTCTTTTTCTCGTAAGGTCTCCCTTTCTGTTGGTCGCTTATTAGCAGACCCTTCACGCGATGGCAGAGCGAACAGGTACAGGAGGCGTAGAGCGAGGGATCATTGTCCACTAGTTCATCGATCGCAGATGGCGTAGTGCTCGCAGACGGATAAAAAAAAAAAAAACTAAATGGGTCGCGAAATATACTTAATATACCTGGGCGGACGTTAATATACCTGGGCGGACGTTAATATACCTGGGCGGACGTTAATATACCTGGGCGGACGTTAATATACCTGGGCGGACGTTAATATACCTGGGCGGACGTTAATATACCTGAGCGCACGTTAATATACCTGGGCGGACGTTAATATACCTGGGCGGCCAGCCCAAGTAAAGTCTATCTGTGGGAAACCCTGGACAGATGTTCAGACTTACTTGTTACTGTTCTGGTCTGACTGGCTGTCTGCAGTCCAGCTCTGGTTCTGGATCTCTTTCCACACTGGGGACAGCAGGGGTCTCCTGATGGAGGTCTCTGCTCCCAGTATGAGGTGATGCACTGTCTGCAGAACCAGTGTCCACAGCTGGTAGAGACTGGATCCTTCAGGACGTCCTGACACAGAGCACAGCTGGACAGCTGCTCCTCCACAGGAACACCACTCTTCCTCTTCCCTCTGTGGAGATCAACACATCCTTTATAGCACTTTACGGTGACTGATTTTCACCAATGGTACAACCCAAAGTTGGCAAATTCTTGTTTTTTTAAAGTTCTTTATCTGTAGATGATATTTCATCCTGGTAACTGTTCCCAAGTGGTAGATATTTAGTTATTCATATATGTATGAAACAAAACGCCCTTCTGTCTGTAACATCATCGCCTACAGCATGTTCACTGTACCTCACAAGTTTTACTACGGCTAAATTAAACTTGTTTATGTAATAACTACATAATGATTCCAATTTGTAAAAGCAGTGAACACTTTGTCAGGTCTGTCCACAACATGGAAAGCAAATCACTTTCAAAATGCTAGTTCCTGAATGGAGATTAGATTGAGTGGAGTTAGACTTAGCTAACATTGTGGCTGCTCCATTCAAAGTCAAACTAACAATCAATGGTTGATACACATCAATGTATAACTTCAATTCAATATGAAGTACTGTAGAGCTCTAGGTGCCGATATTTTCCTTATCTGATTCAAGTACGTCTGCGTTTCTATACTGAGCTCTACTGAGTTTCTATACTGAGCTCTACTGAGTTTCTATACTGAGCTCTACTGAGTTTCTATACTGAGCTCTACTGAGTTTCTATACTGAGCTCTACTGGTTTCTATACTGAGCTATACTGAGTTTCTATACTGAGCTCTACTGAGTTTCTATACTGAGCTCTACTGAGTTTCTATACTGTGGGCTACTGCACTCGTGTAATTATTAAAGAAGAGTTTAAAATGATCAGATGGCATATATATATATAGATATATACAGTATATATATATATATGTTTGTCAGGTCAGTTCACAGCAGAAAAAGACTCTTACTTTGTGTCTGAGGGTCCAGGTTCATTACTGAAGACTGGAGGTTTCTCCATAGACCAGTCACTCTTCAGAGACAGGCAGCTGGGGACTGGAGACTCTGCTCTCTGTCTGTGGAAACAACAAATGTTTAACACACATCACTAGTTCTTGTAAAAAGCAGCGTTTGATTTCAATTTCATTTTCTTTCCCCTTTAAAGATTTGTGTTCTTACTCTAAACTTTATGTTTTAAAAATGGTGTTTGTGGGTTTCTGTTGTTACAATTCTTTGTGAGAGGGAAAAGTTCTACATGTTCCAAGTTGATTTACTAAACAGATCAAATCAGACTCCTCTTCAGGTCAGTTCACAGCAGAAACAGACTCTTACCTTGTGTCAGATGCTCCAAGTGTATTACTCAAATCTGGAGGTTTTCTGGACACTGAAGATTTCTCCTCCTCCTCATCATCCAAATCTCTCATGTTCTCCATCCTGAGAGATGAACTAGTAACCCTGGAGACAAATACATAAACACACACACTTTATAATGCAAGCATTTCAATCAAATCCATCATAATGATACATTTTGGTTTAAATTTGTGCTGTCAAAAAAAACGTGAATGGCACAAGATCTGAGTACTTCTACTTTTACTCAAGTACAAGATCTGAGTATTTCTATTTTTACTCAAGTACAAGATCTGAGTATTTCTACTTTTACTCAAGTACAAGATCTGAGTACTTCTTCCACCTCCACACATCAGTCAGAGCTATAACTACCTCGGTGTAAAAGCACATTTAATCCATGACAAGTGTTGTGCCCTCGTTCTTTAGGTCTGGTGAAAACGGAGGGGTGGCATTCTGCTGAATCCAGGAGATGGACAGCTCACTACTTTAGGAGCAGATAGTGCTCACAATATGATAGTGGCAGCAAGTAGCTATACTCCCATACGAGCAGAGTTGGGTGTTGGGTACTGTAATAATATTACATTTGTCGGTAAAGCACGACCGATCCTTTTAGCCGGCCCGGCTAAAATAACTGGATGGCCTACCTGCCTGTCAGCCTTCCATCTGTGCACAAACTTATCTCGTGCCCTCATTGGTCATGTGCGCGTTCGTGTGTGTTGGAGGAGGGGCTCTGTAAGGAAGTGGCAGATTTTTTCCGGCTGTGTATTTTCAAATTCTAGCGCACTCGAGCTGGTTTCTCCAAAATTACCTACCCCAACTTTAAGGGCTGTAAATATAATAAGCCTCTGTCTAAAATGGACAACATTGTTAGGAGATTTAAACTATGCAGCGATTCTGCTCTGCGGTCACTCAGCCGTCTCTCCACTTTGTTTTTTCAAATCAGCTGCTCTTCATTTTTTGTCCTGCTATATTTGATGATCGATACAAATATTTGTTACCATAAGTTCTTAATAAAACTGATACTGTTGGACTCGGTTCTAGTTTGACTACTACCAGAAATAAAATTAAGTACTTTTACTGTGTACTTTGTGAGTAATCCTCTGTCAGAGTCCCCTCCATAGTACATAATGCATGTTTTCTGCTATCTTTGATGAGTGATAAAAAGAAAATGTTTCCATTAGTTCTTAATGATATTGATACTGCTGGACCCAGTAGTCTTACACCTACTACCACAATACAATGAAGTACTTCTAGTGTGTTGTTTTAAAAAAAGTCCTCTGTCAATGTCCCCTCCTGAGAACAAAATCAAGCCACTTCTTCTAAGTTTGATGAGGGGGAAATTATTTTTGCCATTAGTTCTTCGTGAGATTGATCCTGTTGGACTCAGTACTAGTGAAACTACTCCCACAAGTACTATGAAGTACTTTTACTGTGTACTTTTTGAGTAATCATCTGTCAATGTCCGCTCCTGAGAACAAGAATGCATGTTTCTCTGCTATTTTTAATAAGCATTAAAACACCTTTCTTCCTGAGACTGATATTATTGGACAGAGTATTTTAAGAGGATATGGTGGACATGATATCAGCAATACTTCTAGTCAGTAATCCGGCAGCAGCATTTTACACCTTGGAAAGTCTTTAGAGTCTGGTCTGGATAGCTGGTCTATCCTTCAGCAAAGTGACACACTCTGTCACTCTGGTTGGCCTCTTATGAAGCTGCTGTCTTTTAATATATAATTATTTCTCTGCCGCTAGTTCGTTCCTCGCAGATTCTTCAGTCTCATCAGCCTCATCTTTCCATCAGTCCCAGTCAACGCCTCCAGCACACTTCTAGTGTCTGACTCCATATGATATTTTCCTGATGCTGTAAGGGTGATGCCCCATGATCACAAAATGACCCCTCTAGAGTCTTAGTGCCAAGGACCTCATATTATGTCTGTCATTAATGTTACATCACCCATTATAACAATCTTTCCTTTTTTCTCTTCTCTTAACTGAATAGTCCTGTCTTTAAGTATAATACACTGTAAAATCCTGTTCCTGTATATATATATGCCTTTTTGGAGCCCTTTTTTTCGATATTTATTAAAATGTCACTGGTTATTTAAACAAACCACTATCTGAGGATAATACAAGCAACCATAAAACGCCCTTTATCTAGAGAGCCATTGAAGCCCATGAAGAATTTATCCTTCCACAAATATTTTCATCTGCTGTATTAATAAAGTTGCCACGTGTTTTCAAATTCAAGTTAAGGCACTATCTGTGCAGAACATTACAAATATTCTTCATTTGCAGTATTTTATTTTAAAAGTGTTCAGAAAGACTGCATCAATGATATGCTATATATATATCTATATAATATCAATATTGTTAAGTGCAACCAAAGTCAATTTAAATAGTGGGCAAAAATGGGTTAATTGCCATGGATGTGGTGTTTGATATAGTTTACTTTCAATTTCAACTATTCTAGGCTGAAAAACGTGTA
This sequence comes from Trematomus bernacchii, assembly GCF_902827165.1. Taxonomy (NCBI): domain Eukaryota; kingdom Metazoa; phylum Chordata; class Actinopteri; order Perciformes; family Nototheniidae; genus Trematomus; species Trematomus bernacchii. The sequence continues at coordinate 176,070 of NW_022987791.1, read as the reverse complement.
TTGACTAAACCCTTTTTTACAATTTACTATTGATTTTTGTGAGAATTCATTTCAAAAGTAAAGCTTTTTTTCATTTTATATTTACATTTTTAAATGTTTGCACACGACATTATTAATTTATACATTTTATCATTTTTTTAAATTATGAATTTATTTTATTGTATTTCCTTGAGGCTGGGGAAGATATCCAGCAGTTCAACATTCAAATGTTCTAATACAAGTAAGTATAACATGGAAAAGGAAATAAAATAGGTTTCATAGGAGGATGTGGATTTATTTTCTCTCACCTTGTAATTACACAATCAAACCATCTATAATTTAGCTCTGGCCTTCACTCACAAAAAAACATTTTGTTGAATTGGACACATTTCTCGAATCTCTATTGACTGACATGCAATGACTGGGACTGATGGAAGAATCTGAGAGGAACGAACTAGGAGCAGAGAAATAGTCCTATTTAAAAGATAGCATTGTCATAAGAGGCCAACAAGAGTCACAAGGGTTTGTCACTTTGGTGAAGGCCAGTCTCTAAAGACTTTCCAAGGTGTAAAAATGCTGCTGCCGGAGTACTGACTGGAAGTATTACTGATATCATGTCTACCACATCCTCTTAAAATACTCTGCCCAATAATATCAGTCTCAGGAAGAAACGTGTTTTAACGCTGATTCAAAATAGCAGAGAAACATGCAAGCTTGTACTCAGAAGGGGACATTGACAGAGGATTACTCAAAAAGTACACAGTAAAAGTACTTCACAGTACTTGTTGGAGTAGTTTCACTAGTACTGAGTCCAACAGGATCAATCTCATGAAGAACTATTGGCAAAAATCATTTTTTCCCTCATCAAACTTATCAGAAGTAGCTTGATTTTGTTCTCAGGAGGGGACATTGACAGAGGATTACTCAAAAAGTACACACTAGAAGTACTTCATTGTATTGTGGTAGTAGGTGTAAGACTACTGAGTCCAGCAGTATCAATATCATTAAGAACTAATGGTAACATTGTGGTATCACTCATCAAAGATAGCAGAAAGCATGCATTATGTACTATGGAGGGGACTCTGATAGAGGATTACTCACAAAGTACACAGTAAAAGTACTTCATTTTATTTCTGGTAGCAGTCAAACTAGTACCGAGTCCAACAGTATCAGTTTTATTAAGAACTTATGGTAACAAATATTTGTATCGATCCTCAAATATAGCAGGACAAAAAATGAAGAACAGCTGATTTGAAAAAACAAAGTGGAGAGACGGCTGAGTGACCGCAGAGCAGAATCGCTGCATAGTTTAAATCTCCTAACAATGTTGTCCATTTTAGACAGAGGCTTATTATATTTACAGCCCTTAATAACATTCATTTTCTGGGCTCAATGTGTGTCTTGGCCGTTTTCGTTGTGATCGCTAAATTCACCTTGTTTATAATATTATCACCGTTCCAAGCAAACGAGTGCTTTTGTTTTGAAATCACTTCCGTGAGTTTCGCCCCGCCCCTCGCTCCAATGACCATAGAGAGGCGAAGTCCCTCCCTTTCCGGGGGAGCTCCATGGGACCTTATTTCGGAAAAGTTATGCATTGAAGTCAATGGAGAGAGAAAGATTATCTTTTAATTGTGCCACGAATTACACATATGATGTTTGTCAATTTAAAAGATAATTTTGCAGGTCAAACAAATTAAAATGTGTCGTAAAACTGTGAAGTAACACTTTTTTTGTGTGAAAGCGCTCAATGAACTCCATCTCCCGTCTCGCACCACACACCAAGACGGCCGTCACGTTGGCACATTTCACTTCTTTCTTTCAGAATGAGGAGGAAAGTATTAAAAGAGGTGAAAATCACTCCAAGTCTGGGCATGTTGAGAGCTGTACATACACACAAGGGGAGTTAGTCGGTTCCTAAGAGCCAGCATGCGGGACCGGGACTCTGGGATTTGTAGTCTTTCCAGTTGCGTATTTTTCAGTCTTATATTTCAACAGTTTTACGACAAACTGACTTTTTTGACATGGAAATTATTATTTAAGATTGACAAACATCATATGTGTAATTTGTGGCACAATTCAAACGGGATCGAGAGATAATCTTTCTCTCCCCATTGACTTCAATACAAACTTTTTCCGAAATAAGGTCCCATGAGTCCCACCGGAAGGGCAGGGACTTCGCCTCTCTATTTGGCCCAATCCCAAACCACGCCCTACACCCTACCCCCCCCCTCCGTTTGCGCGTTCGCGCGGAGGGTCCGACTCCGCCACATTAAGTGCTGTTCCAAACCAACGAGTGTGGAGCGGGAGTGGGCTATCAAGCCCTCAAACAGCGAGTCTGCATCGGTGCTGACTGGAGACCGGTCTCTACCTGACTGGTCTCAACCATGGATGTATAATAAGTAGGACTGTCAAGTTAACGCGTTAATAACGCGTTGGTAGTTTCAGAGCGCATCGAGTTTAAAATACCATCTACAGTACAAGCTGATGCTGACAGCCCCGCTCCTGCCGCCCGCTTGTGGCAGACCACACTTCCACGCTCACCGGCAGGCCCGGACTGGCCATCGGGAGGACCGGGAGGGTGTGTGTATGTGTGGCGCGAGCGAAGCACACCTTACGTGTTGTTGTTGTTGTTAGCATCTGGTGCTAGCTAGCTGCGCTAGCGGATATAAGGAGCTGTTTCAATGAAAACAGAGGAGCGACATTTTGCCGACAACTGCGCCGAGCACTTGACTTGATGCAGGTAGCCAGACAGTGGGACATTGTACGAAAAGTCAGCACACTCAGCACAGATAGTACGCGCAACATGATTGCAGCGTCCAGGCAGCTCCCGTTCGAGCATATGTGTCTTGAGCTGCACATAGCTCCAACGATCCATCACAGTGTCTCCACATTCTCTCACACACACACACACACACACACACACACACACACACACACACACACACACACACACACACACACACACACACACACACACACACACACACACACACACACACACACACACACACACACACACACACACAACACACACACACACACACACACACACACACACACACACACACACACACACACACACACACACACACACACACACACACACACAGTATGTATTATTGTATGAGAGAGGTTCCAGGTTGAATTGAGGCCAATATTTGTAATGTTCAGAGGTTGTTGTGTTTAATATTCATGAGCATATTTGTCATTGTTCAAATGATAATAAACAAACATATAAAGCATATTTCTCCACTCATATGTTGATAAGAGTATTAAAAACTTGAAAAATATCCCTCTAAGGTACATTTAGAACAGATAAAAAATGTGCGATTAATTTGCGATTAATCGCGATTAACTATTTTAATCGACTGACATCCCTAATAATAAGAGGTTGTTATGGCAGAATGTTTAATACAGCGTATTTATGATATTCATTAATGATCACATGGTATTCCATATGATGTGTGTTACTGAGTTGGGTCACACACAGTTAGAGAGACAATGGTCGTTCTGAATTATCAATAGATGTATTCATTTTAAGTGAGCTGACACCGAGGGTATAGGAAGTTCAGAGAAGGCCTCGGGTTATAAAAACAGTTAACCTTTGTTAGTTAACTAATCCTAAAGATATCATGAGATGATGACGTTTAAACATATACAGGTATAGCTTTCAGAGAGAAAAACATGTGACATTTGTGTGGTTGGCTGCATGATAAAATGTGTGTGCGTTAAACATATTTGTGGAACATGTTCGTGTGTCATTTAGAAAAGTATATATAGCCCTGTGTTTCTTCTGTTCTGGGGGGCATTTCCACGGTTGGCTGCTGTGGCAGCAGGTGATGTACTTCCCATTATTGTTTGTTTGTTGCAACAACTAAATAATAATTACTTATCAGCTATATCTGTGTTTGTGTTTTATTGATTCCTCTCTGTTTCATTCTTTCCTGTTGTGTTATGCGGCACCTCCACAACATTTTGGAGGTCCTACCGAGATGCCAATGCTGGGGGTTGCTGTGTTCCTTCTCTGGGGGTCTCAACTCCCCTTGGCCAGGCAGCCCTGAGACGGCTGTGGTAAAATCTCAAGGAATTGAGAAACCAGACTTGGGACTTCCACAGAAGAAATACCGACCCACAGTAAGCAAAGCGTATTTGGAATGAAATTACTTTTGAAGTTGTATTGGTTAAGAGGAAGAAGCAGGGGAGAGGATTTAAGGCATAGGTATAGCTGAAATCTGTTTGATGGTTGTTTGTTTTGTTTGTTAGTCTTGTTTTATGTTGATAAATGTTTATACTGGAGAGATCACTGTATTCTGCTCGTAGTCTGCCTGAGAAGCTTAAGGTTGGCTGAGGGAATATGATCTTTGCTAGCCGTAAGGACATGTTATGCTGGAGGAATCACTGTATTTGCTCGTAGTCTTGAATTCTGCCTGAGAAGATCCTGATGATTTGTCTTAAGGTTCAGAGATTTATTGGCTGAGGAATACAAATTTGCTTTGCGAGCCAAGTGCACAAAAACAGGGTGGAGGGTCATGCCTGTTCCGGTCCGTTCGGTAATTAAGAGATTAATGAGCCCGATCTGAGTCGAGGGGGTTAAAAATATAAAAAGCTCTGCTCGCGACTCTGTGAATTCACAAAATACAAAAGTGGAGGAAACCATGTTTTGTCAGGCCGTAATGAGTTAGAGACTCAGTATAAAGCGCTAAATGTTTTGGTATACCATAGTTTGTTGTTAATTGTTCTAAGAAGCCCCCTTCTCCTGAAAAGGGAGAGCTCCAGCCGGGGTGTGTCTGTATTTGTCTGTGAAAGTATTTCCCTCTTTCTGAGTCTGTAAAAGAGGAGACCCTTTGTTTTATCAGCCGTGAGAGCAGCAGTGTGTCTGTTTGCTCTTTTCTCTGATGCCTGAAAAAAGGAGTGAGTTTAAAAAAGGAGTGAAAGATCAATGAGTGATCTGAAGTTGGAGTGAATACATTGAAAATTAATGGATCAATGTTTGATTTGATGTAGTAGATATATTGAAATAAATAAGAAACAATGATTTGTTGTTTTTAGCATAGTTTTTGTAGGATACAGTTACGTCACATTGTGGTTTTTATGAGAAGTTTTGAGAACTGATTGTTACCATTGCATTGCATTGTGAATTTCATGGTATTTGTCATTAACTAAGAATTGTACTTAATTATATTTCAAAGGAAAAAATTATATTATATACAGTAACATTAAGGGAAAGTAAAAAGAGATTTACTGAGTATATGAAGTAGCTATATTGAAATAAAAAGATTTAGTTTTTATTTTTCACCTAGAATTAAGATGTTTTGAAGAGTCTAGAGAGAGTAAATGTTATATAAAGTTAACTACTATTCTGGAAAATGTTCCTATGGTTTACTGGTTTATGAGTAACATAAAATAAAAATATATGTATTTACTAGATATAAGAACAACATGCTTATCTAGGTTAACAGAAAGTTGCTATTAACCAGTTTCAGCTGCAACTATCCTATCTCTGTTCTAAAGAGAACATACGTTGAATTTACAATTAATGTTAAGAAAGTTCACAATTGATATCACTAAAGACCGTTTTGGATTAATTGGGCGTGTTTGTCATAAACATTCATGCTTAGATGGAATAAAGTGTTGAGATGTTCTCAAAAGTGGGAGTTTTCACAATGCCTTCTTTGTTTTTATTGAAACAATTAAGTGATAAAGAAAACTGTTCCGTGATGATTTCTGTAGGTTTTAGCTTTAGTAATGAAGATTACATTTTGTGAGGAAACTTTTCCACCAATAATTCCTTTAAGTGTTCCAAAAAATATATTCATTAACTGTAATTAGATTACTTGTTTTTCAAATATAGTGCTGAATACAGTTAGTTTTGTATTATTACAACCTAACCATGCTTGTAACACAACTTGGATAAACAATTAGAAAATGAATAGAATAAGCAAATAGATAAAAGATGAGTCTATAGTGGTTAAGGAGGGTTTCCTTGTTTTGCTCATTGACTTAGAACTGAAGTAAAGAAGAATAGTGTTTTATGAGAACTGTCATTCCTCATGGTTTTTAAAGATAAATCATCAGTTTTTATGGACTTTGATGTTGAAATGCATCATGGTGGAGAATTAAGACCTTTTTGGTTTCGAATTTAAGAAGATTTTAGAGATTATGTTTATATTATTTTCCTGACTAGAATTTAAAAGCAGGACGTCAACTAGAAAAGAGATTTTACGATGTAGTTTTACTACTTTTAACGAAGTAAAGAATCTGGGTAAACTACCACCGTTAGTTTGTTTTGACATTCACATGTTTCAGCATTCCTGACCATATGGACACTCAGCCATTTTATAACCCGTTGGGGGAGAGATTTAAATTGAGTTTTTCTCTAGTAGCTGATTGGCTGTGATTACAGCAGCACTGGATAGTTATGCGCCACCTTTGGGTTGTACTCTGAATCAGTGTGTTGGTGAAATGTTGCTGACTACAGAAACAGAAGAAGTGTGCAAAGAACGCATCTCTGAGGAGGTTTTGACATTTTGCTTGTGCCTCGTTGTCAAGGCAACAGTGGTGTGAAGAGGACAACGTGTGTCTGCTGATTGTACCACATTGATCCAAGAGTTTCCTCCCCTCCAGACATCCCAATGCCAAAAAGAGTTTCCTTGATCCAACTGACTACAGCTGCAGAGGACAACGAATCACTGACTGTTCGCATTATGCCAAGATCTTGAGACAGGCTTGTCTCAGACTGTTCAGACTCTGAAGAAATGATGCAATGATTTTATAGCATAACTGTGCAAGAGTTTTCCAGAGGGTGGTGTAGAACATTATGTTTAGTGTTTAAGAAAAGAGGCTGCTTGTTTAACGATGGTCTGGAATACTGAAAAGATTAAAGTTTAATATCCTTGTTTAGCATACAATACATCTGATTATTTTATCACACAGAATAATCTTGACATATAAACTAGCTATGGGTAAAACGTGTGGTCGTTATACCATTGTTATCATGAACTAAAAATAAATAGGGAAATAGTATCTGGTTAAAGAAGAACGGATTTGATATCCTAGAGAGGGTTAGTTATATTGTGAATACTTCACAAAGTATTTACTAATGTATTTTGAAGAACAAATAACAAAAACACGAGTCCAATTTTGTTTTGTTTTTAGATTAAATTGTCCATTACCAAAACTGTTCACCTTAGGTCTAGCTTTAGACTTTGATAGTAAAGGAGTATTTAGGCTTATTTTTATATATCTGACATTTTTGAAACATGTTGGCTATTTCCTAGATGGAGAGATGGCATTACTCTCCATTTGTTAAGAACATTTCTGAAGATTGAATGTTTGTTCCATTTCTAATATTCCTATTTAAAACGTAATTTTAGAGTAACAAAGGCTGATGCTGAACTTGGAAAACATGTGTTTGCATGTCGTAAACAAAGAGGCTTTGTTTGTTCAATCACCAGTTAAATGTCATACAGTAATAATGATTGATTTGGCTAAAGCTTAGTTTAACATCCTGGTGAAACATTATGAGATATGTTCACTTCTAAGGGTAAACAAATTGATTAAAATGGATTATTGTTATTATTATTGATTAATTTGGAATATTAATTAAAAAGGCCGTTATCTGCAGGTTCACTTAGGGATGCCTTGCATGAACATTTGTCAGGCTTTGTGTTTCCTAGGGGCAGTACATTAATGAAGTTTATTGATAATTTGTTTGTTTAAACATCTGAAGAAAATTGTGCTGCGAACACGGGAAAAACTTTGTTGCATTGTTTGACATCAACACAATGATGTCACTAGTAAAAACTCCAGCTGGTAGAATATCAAAGTGCACTATTATAGGACATGAGATCTCGAGACTGACTTAGACTTTGCAAAGACTGAATGAATGTGAATTGATTTGTCAATTCCTGACTGTTACAGTAACACTGACCCACCGACAGAGTGATTTTATTTTGGGGTAAACACAATGTTTTTGGCAATGGATTTCTGACTATGCCATATTAGTTGAACCATTGTGAGACATGACGCATGAACTTTGTTTGACTCTGCATGATCCCTGCATGGCTTGATGACTATGTAGCTTGATTTTTAACATTGCTGATTCTTTTGGACAGGAGAAAGTTTTTTTTTTTTTCTTTGTTTTAGGTGTTCCTGATGATGAGTCATAGGACTTTGAAATAACATTGTATGTGAAGATGGGTACTCTGAAGTGTCTTATTTGGGAAACATGGTCTCTATGGGTTGGAGGACAATGTTTCCAGGAGGGGTATAATGGGTTTATTGTTCAATTTAGTAATTTAATTTCAAGATGTATTTGATAATATTTTGTTTCCATCCCAGTTGAAATCTTTCATTATTTCTTTATGAAAAACTTTTTCCCAAGCTCTCGAATTGGGTTCTGCTAAGACGTATGATTAAATGTATTGTTCAAGGTTGGGATCTGATTGGTTTCAGCACCATGGCTAAACAATGTTGCAGGAGATGTTTGTTGTGTGTTTAGGAAATTGTGGGTAAGTAAAAACACAACACAAACAACATTTCATGGTTTCAAGAAGTTTAAAAATGATAGATAAGACTCTAAGACCTAGTGGTCGACTGTAGGCTGTTAACCCAGAATGCAAGTGCTATTTTCTACCCAGGTCAAAGCTGTTTTTCCCCTTGCAATCTTGAGGAGGGAAGAAGGATCATTCTGAGGCAGACTGGAGTGTCAATGAAGGCAGCTGGATGACTTCCAGCTATTCTTCCACTGCTATTGTCTTATGGGTTTGGGTCAACACGAAGTACAAAACCCAAAACTTCTGAGATGATTTACAGCCAAGTATATTAGTAATCTCAACACTCCAGAGAGCATATAGAAGATCTACCATTAACTGTTCTTTTACTGAAGTCTCAGTTTTTCTGACTACAGTTCCGTCCAATTCAAATGGTAATGATGTTGCTTCAGATGTCATCAAGGGATTTTGCTATGAGATGGGACATTACAGCATGAAGGCTAAGATAGATATTCCATCTAAAGGCTACGCATGAAGATCGGAACGTGCACATCCTGAAGAAGTGATTACTGGACAATATAACAGAAGTAGAAAAAGATGGACAGTTACATCTTGCTATAAGTGTTTTGGAAGATTTTTCATTATGTACAATCAAGTATTAATTGTATGTTACTTTGTTATTAGGTTATGTATGTAAGTTTGTTAAACTTGAATGGGACAAATTGATTTTTTCCTCTTAAACATACTGAGGTTTTTAAATGATTTTCCATTTAAGTAGAGTAGGATTAGCGCAATTGTCTTTTCTTCCACTTTTTATGTTATAATCAAAAAGGTGGTTTTTTGGCTATTGTGAGTAGGTACAGTACAGGTGACCTGTGACTTCTGCCTTGAGTAAAATTATTACCCATTGATAAATATTTTTCAGAAAGTCATTTTGGGCTTTCGAGGGCGGAACTCAGTAGGTTACATGTAATAATAATCTTTTTTGATTAAGTGATCTTAATTAATAAAAGGAGGGAGTGTTATGGCAGAATGTTTAATACAGCGTATTTATGATATTCATTAATGATCACATGGTATTCCATATGATGTGTGTTACTGAGTTGGGTCACACACAGTTAGAGAGACAATGGTCGTTCTGAATTATCAATAGATGTATTCATTTTAAGTGAGCTGACACCGAGGGTATAGGAAGTGCAGAGAAGGCCTCGGGTTATAAAAACAGTTAACCTTTGTTAGTTAACTAATCCTAAAGATATCATGAGATGATGACGTTTAAACATATACAGGTATAGCTTTCAGAGAGAAAAACATGTGACATTTGTGTGGTTGTTGAATTATGAAATGTAATATATGAATTCTGTTTATTTAGTAGTCTTATACTAATCACTTCCTGTATTCCCGTGATAAAAGGGACATGCGCAATAAAACGTGTCACTTCCGATTGAAGCACAGCTGATGGTGTACGTGTGTATTTATTCCTCTGTCACGTTAAACTATGTTCACGGTATTCCTGCCCTAAGATCATGGCATCGCTAACAGGTTATGGGCCCAGGAGGGACCATGGAAGCCGGTGGAACCGTTTGTGTTTCGACGGAGATGAGAAGAACTACGAGTTATGGGAGACAAAGTTTTTGGGTCACCTGCGACTGCTAGGATTGAAGGCTGCCATCCTAGATGAGCCAGGTGTAGAGGATGAGGCTGATGATGAGAAAAACGAAGAAGCCTATGCGGAATTGATCCAGGTACTGGATGATAAAAGCCTTTCACTGATCATGAGAGAAGCAGCGGACAACGGAAGAAAAGCGTTACAAATACTGAGGGACCACTACGCTGGGAAAGGGAAACCACGGGTGATCAGCCTCTACACTGAACTAACGTCACTGCAGAAAGCCGCTAATGAGAGCGTCACTGACTATATTATTCGTGCCGAAACGGCAATTACAGCACTGAGAAATGCTGAAGAGACTCTTAGCGACGGGCTGCTGATAGCCATGATTTTAAAGGGACTGCCAATCTGTTTTAGGCCGTTTGCCATCCACATTACACAAGGGGATGAGAAGCTAACTTTTGGTGAGTTCAAAACAAAGTTGAGGAGCTATGAAAGCACAGAAAAATACAATGCCAACTTGAGTGAGGAATCTGATAATATTATGAAAGCGAGTGGCTGGGTGAAGTGGAGAGATGGCCCCAATATCACCTGCTACAACTGCGGTCAGAAAGGACACCGGGCTCGTGAGTGTCGAAGTGCGAGTAGCAGCAACAGCAAAGACCAGAGACGGTGGTGCAGTTTTTGCAAAAGTTCCACACATATAGATGCAAACTGCAGACGCAAAGAGAGAGACAATGCTAAACAAGCAACTGACGTTGAGGACCACTCATTTGTTTTTAAAGTACGTGACAGTCCAGTAACCGGAGTTACACATAAAGGGCTGATGGTCGACACCGGAGCAACGTCACACATAATAACGAACATCGACAAGTTTAAAAGGTTCGATGAGACTTTTCAACCGAAAGACCACTTTGTTGAATTGGCTGACGGGACAAGAACAAGTGGTGTCGCTTTGAAGAAAGGAGAGGCGGAGGTCTGCCTGCAAGACACGGAGGGACGACGAGTGACAGCGATGCTGAAGGACGCGCTCTATATATCGTCCTATCCACAAGACATTTTCTCTGTTAAAGCAGCGACAGCCAACGGAGCATCAGTGAACTTTCGTCAGGGTTGTAACCAGCTGATTCACCAGAGAGGTAAAATATTTGACATCAAGGAATATGATAGACTTTATTTTTTAAACACTGTGGACTGTGAAGCTGAGGACGATGCATGTTATGGATGTTATGACATTCAAACATGGCATGAAATACTTGGTCACTGTAACTATGATGATGTGTCACAACTGGAAAAAGTCACTGAGGGGATGAAAATTAAGGGTGGGATTGATAAATCTAACCTTAACTGTGAAGTGTGTACTCGAGGTAAATTTGCTCAGAGTAGGAACAGACAACCAGATGCAAGAGCTAAAGCAGCGCTCAATCTTGTGCACACTGATTTAGCAGGTCCCATTGAGCCAGAGGCTAAGGAGGGATTCAGATACACATTGGCTTTTACAGATGACTTTTCAGGGGCAGTATTTGTGTATTTCCTAAAAGCTAAAAGTGATACTTTCAAAGCCACAGAGAAATTCATTGCTGATGTCGCACCTTATGGTAAAATCAAATGTATAAGGTCTGATAACGGTACAGAATTCACCGGGACAAACTTTCAATCGCTCCTTAGACAACATGCAATACGACATGAAACTTCAGCACCTTACTCACCCCATCAAAATGGGACAGCTGAGAGAAACTGGAGAACACTTTTTGAAATGGCAAGATGCATGCTTCTTGAGAGCAATTTACCAAAGAAGCTATGGACATATGCCGTCATGACTGCAGCTGTAATACGTAACAGATGTTACAACAGACGTGTAGGACAGACACCTTATTATATGCTGACAGGACGTAAGCCGAACCTCTCAAAAATGAATATATTTGGATCTGTATGCTATGCATACAAGCAGGAAAAGAAAAAGTTAGACTCGAGGTGTGAGAAGGGTATTTTTGTAGGGTATGATAAAAACAGCCCAGCATACCTAGTCTACAACCCAGACACTGGTAGTGTTCGAAAACACAGGCAAGTGAAGTTTGTCACAAAAAGTATAGTCGAGCGACATACACAGACTGATTTTGAGGCAAGTGATGACGATTTTTATGAGAAAAGGTTTGTATCCACCAAGCCAGAAACCCAGGGGACTGACTCGTGTCCAAAAGAGACACAGGAGGCTCGAACTGAGACAGATGACACAAACACTCAGACAGGAAAGGGAGCAGAAGGTCAAAATAGAAGCTATCCCCAAAGAGAAAGGAGGAGACCTCAGTATTTAGAGGACTATGAATGTAAAGTACAGTGTGACGACCAGAAGTATGTAAATATTGACTACTGCTACAGAGTAATGTGTAATGTACCAAACACCTTTAAAGAGGCCATGAATTCAGCAGAGTCAAAACTCTGGACTGATGCTATGCAGGAGGAAATGAATTCTCTTAAGGAAAATGACACATTCACATTGACCACACTACTAGAGGGCAAAAATGCAGTGGGGGGTAGATGGGTCTATACAATCAAAGACAACACAGAAAAGACTGAGATATATAAAGCCAGATATGTTGCAAAGGGATATAGTCAAGTGGCAGGAATAGACTATAAGGAGACATTTTCCCCGACTGCAAACATGACATCAGTACGAAGCTTGATGCAACACAATATCGTGAAGTGGTAGGCAGCTTAATATATTTAATGACATCTACACGGCCTGATCTAAGTTGGATAGTCAGTAAACTGTCACAGCATTTTTCAGAGCCAAAAGAACAACACTGGTTAACTGCTAAACATGTATTGAGGTACTTAAAGGGCACAATTAATCAGGAGCTATGTTTTAAACAACAAGATGAAAAACTGAAACTTGTTGCATACTGTGATGCGGATTGGGCAACAGACCAAAATGACAGACGGAGTATAACAGGGTACTGTTTTAGTCTAACTAGCAATGGGCCTGTTATTTCTTGGAGATCAAAGAAACAGCAAACAGTAGCTTTGTCGACATGTGAGGCAGAGTACATGGCACTGGCTGCCACCGCACAAGAGAGTTTGTATCTTGTGCAGCTAATAGAGAGCATGGATAGTGAGGGTCAATATACTCCTGTGAACATCTTTGAAGATAACCAGGGTGCAATTGCTCTATCCAAGAACCCAGTATGTCGTCAACGATGTAAACATGTGGATGTCAAGTATCATTTTGTTCGAACTGTACTGAGTGATAACATGATAACCATTGACTATTGCCCTACAGCTGATATGGTTGCTGATATTTTCACTAAGCCTGCAACAAAGGTCAAAAGTGAGAAATTTGTAAAGTATTTGTTTGGAATGTAAATAACCCCAGAAGTTTCAAACACTGTGTTATTGTGCAGGTGTATAAGGTGTTTACATTTGAATTCATGTTGAGAAATTGTGCAGTATAAGAGTAAGTGGGGGTGTTGAATTATGAAATGTAATATATGAATTCTGTTTATTTAGTACTCTTATACTAATCACTTCCTGTATTCCCGTGATAAAAGGGACATGCGCAATAAAACGTGTCACTTCCGATTGAAGCACAGCTGATGGTGTACGTGTGTATTTATTCCTCTGTCACGTTAAACTATGTTCACGGTATTCCTGCCCTAAGATCATGGCATCGCTAACATGTGAGTAGGTACAGTACAGGTGACCTGTGAATTCTGCCTCGAGTAAAATTATTACCCATTGATAAATATTTTTCAGAAAGTCATTTTGGGCTTTCGAGGGCGGAACTCAGTAGGTTACTTGTAATAATAATCTTTTTTGATTAAGTGATCTTAATTAATAAAAGGAGGGAGTGTTATGGCAGAATGTTTAATACAGCGTATTTATGATATTCATTAATGATCACATGGTATTCCATATGATGTGTGTTACTGAGTTGGGTCACACACAGTTAGAGAGACAATGGTCGTTCTGAATTATCAATAGATGTATTCATTTTAAGTGAGCTGACACCGAGGGTATAGGAAGTGCAGAGAAGGCCTCGGGTTATAAAAACAGTTAACCTTTGTTAGTTAACTAATCCTAAAGATATCATGAGATGATGACGTTTAAACATATACAGGTATAGCTTTCAGAGAGAAAAACATGTGACATTTGTGTGGTTGGCTGCATGATAAAATGTGTGTGCGTTAAACATATTTGTGGAACATGTTCGTGTGTCATTTAGAAAAGTATATATAGCCCTGTGTTTCTTCTGTTCTGGGGGGCATTTCCACGGTTGGCTGCTGTGGCAGCAGGTGATGTACTTCCCATTATTGTTTGTTTGTTGCAACAACTAAATAATAATTACTTATCAGCTATATCTGTGTTTGTGTTTTATTGATTCCTCTCTGTTTCATTCTTTCCTGTTGTGTTATGCGGCACCTCCACAACAAGGTCTCAACCAGCCGCGGCGCCAGGATTTCAATTGTGGGTGGGCCAATGTAATTTCGGCTGGGCCTGTTCTAATAGATGTTTCTCGTTAACAAAAATGTAATAAAAATAAATGCCTGCATATCATTGTAGGCAACTGTGTAATGCATATTTCCTATAGTAAAGACACTTTTTCAAAACCCTTCTCTTTTAAACATTTTCACTTATGAGAAGCTTAAATATTATTTAAATGATTAAGCGGCACGCCGCAATGAGTGAAAATAAATGTTATACTGCATGTTATTTAGTTTTGGTTCACAATACATTGATACGTTTAGAAACAAAGAGCATACAACGGCATAATATGGAATAATGAGCGAACACCTGATGTGTGTCTGTGTGGTTAGACTGCAGGCTGATGTCCTTTAGCGGATCTAGCGAAGTGAGCGGCCGTGCGTAAAAGGCACTGGTTCTCTGACGCGGCACTTTTCAGAGGCTGCATATTTATCATGAGGCTACTTCCTTCTGATACTGCAGAGCTTTCATGAGCTGAAGTATACGTTTCATACTAAAGCAGCTGGGCAGCAGATACTGTTGCTTCACACTCCTAAGCTTTGCTGATTTGGGCTGGAGAATGCCTGCCGCGTCAGGGTGCGCTCTGGTAGTTGCAAATGGCACCACATTTTAGCTCTACGTTTCTTAATCATTTCCCTAAATATTTAGTCTCAATATGAAATGAGGAATCTCTTGCTTTGCACACGTGACAATTATGTCCGGTAAAACTTTACGTGTTCCCGATTTTTCTCAATGATCTCTCCCTGTCGGCCCTCTGGGTTGAGTAGCTGATGGAGGATGGTTCCATGGTCAGACTTCTCGCACTGTCTGTAGTTTGTATTTCTCTCCATAGCTATTGCATGAGCTGCGCTGCATTCGTGTTTACTGAGAGCATAGTCGATATGTTTCCAGTCCCTGTAACCATGGCGACTGAATGTATCTTCTCCGCCGGCCCCGCCTCTCACTAAAATGCCGGCATATTTTACAAAACACACTGTCCTTGCTAATGCTATACTCCAATAATGTGTTCTTGTCATACCAGTGGGCAGCAGAGCTCCTTTTCTTTTGTCCGAAAAGTGTCTGAGGGTACTTTATGAGCTTTGGCTGTGTAGCCGCCAGGTCATCTATGGCTGAGAAGTCCGGCACTGGGATGCTATTTTCTGTTGACCTGCAACGGGTGCTACGTCCCGCAGAGGGACTGAGCTCAGCGGGGCACAACATTAAACACACTCTCGTCTCTCTAAGGCGGCACCTGCTGTGAGGATGACTCTTCTTACTCTTTCAAATGAAAACCTGAACATCGATTGTTGTGACATCGTTAGTGAGTGCGGTATATTTTTTGTGTCTGTCCAGTCCACTGTCCTCCATCTGCGCGCGCCCGCGAGACGTTCTACGATGTGTTTGCTCCCGGGCTTCCACTATGAGTTCGGTCCAAATTCACATTTTACGTTGCCTGATTACATTAATTCATGTTGCTTTTAATTTTCTAAGTTTTTTTAAAGGGAAACACATGTTTGCTCTTATTTTATTATGTAATCGTTAGTTTTGATAATCAAAAATAAAAATGTTGGAAACTATATTTTCGCCCAGTCATTTTTTATCAATGAATGGGTGGGCCCAGTGACAGAGTGGGTGGGCCTAGGCCCAGTAGGCCCACCCATAACGCCGCGGCTGGTCTCAACGCTGTGTGTGTCCGTCAGGAAACACGCTGTTTACAAACAGTTCCAGCAAACATCCACTGATAAACTGCGATGTTAACAACCTCATGATAACCTCATCTTTTTTTTACTTAGGATCGTACCTGTGTTTAGTCTAGAAAAAGGTAAATGTGTGCATTTTATTATAAAGTTGTGTATATTTACAGATTGTTGCAAAAACTAAGAAGCTTATAAACATCAGGTTTAAAACTAAAAGAGCTTTACAAAAAAGTAACACAATTAAAGATGTTTGGAGTTTTATTTTAGTTATTAATTTGTATTTTTTGTCAAAGAGAAGCTGATTTGAAACCGTTGTTACATACAGTTACGGCATTTCCTGTTTCTGCCGGAGAGAGGGGAGTTTGTCCCAAAGCTTGCTGCTGTATTTACTCCCTCCATCTGACAGGAGGAAGCCTCGTTGAGCTGCGTGTGAGACTCCACGGAGTTCACTCGTCACGGAGGGGGAGTGTGTAGGGGTAGTGTGTAGGGGGAGGTTTGGGATTGGGCCTCAGACCATTTTTAGTAAGGTAAAAAGCAAAAAGTCCTCAGACGCTCTTCCGTTTACTTGTTGAATAAAGAAAAACAAATGGACGGTAGATACACGGATTAAAACCCCTCTTATTTCTCTCAGCAGTTTTTCATGGACCGCTTTATTAGACTACAACACACGATGTATTTGTTTTATATCTCTCCAAAATACAAGTTAACAGGCCTACTAATATTTTAAACTTCTGATTTATGAAGATTAATCACAGTTTATGATCGTGATTTACGCGATTACTTTTTGTTTTAAATCAACTAACACAACTAACAACACATACGTCTGTATAGTTTTGTAACCATGATGGCGCAGACACACGGACGTGAAAGGGGAAGTTTAGACCTCCAACATTTCAATATGCCACATCGGACTCTAAGACGTTGCTTTTTTATCGAGACTGTATTTTTCAGAGATAAAGTCAAACAGAGTAAACATGAATTGTTTAGGAAACCCCAGCAGAGCCTGGTTTTAACACTCACCCTGTTCTCTTTCTGCTGCTCTGTCAACGTGTGAAATGGAGTCTGTCTGTTACTCACTAACTTTCACTTTCGAGGTCCCTCCCTGTTTGCAGCTCCCTTCGATCAAGTTACACAGGAGAACATATTACAGGAAGACAGGAACAGACATGTAGCTACAAACAAGCACAACAAAGTACTTGAAGTAAAAGAACACATCAATACAGTGTGTTCAAATAACCAATAAATACATATCCTGCATGTACAACTATACTTAAGTACAAATATTGTTAGTATTATCAGTACATGTTATTTCAAATGGTTAATAGTGCAGTATTGTATTCATGTACATTCACAGATATAAAACAGATGATATAGAATATTATATATTGTTACTAAAAGCGCTTGTCTTTGATATTATAATGATTACGCCTGAAAGTCACTCTTTGTGAGATTTATTTGTTCACATTTTTCCCAGCCACAAGATGATTTCATTCATTGGAGGCCTCAAAGCTGGGTGAAGGTATTGATACATACAAAACAAAACAAGTGTCGCAATATAGGGAAACAAACTGACAAAAACATATCAATCAGAATCAGAATCAGAATACATTTACATTGTTACAGCAGAAAAGAGCCAAAGACAGCTTAATGTTACCTAAAGTATGCATACAAAAAGTATTAAAGATTAAAAAAAAGTTACACATTTTACAAAATACACATCCTGTAACAGTTCGGAGGATTTAGCAGCCAGGTATATATTACACAGTTTTAGCGGCATATATATATTTATATATAATATATTTTATATATTGTTACTAATGATATATATATTATATATACGATCCTTAATCCATTGTGAGGTGATTCTTACTGTCCAGTTTCACTCGTTGAGTGCGATTTCACTGTGTATTACAATTAAATCACCGTCAAATATGTTCATGTTGTTGTAGTGGTAGCCCCCTTGCCGTCACTAGTTTAGCATATTCAGCCCGGTTGTTGGCCCGGTAAGAACCTCCATTTTGGAGGGCCAGAAAAAAGGTGAAAAAGTAGCCCTGAGTGGAAAAGCAAAAAAAAGCGGGTCGTGCTGCAGTGGAAAAGCACCAGAAGACACAGTTAAAACACACACATGAAGACACACACAACCAGCTTTTAATGAGTGGACAGAGACACTGACCACCTGAGCCATCACTGCTGCTTCTCAGAGGCTTTGAACCTGCAAAGAGAAGACATTTTCAAATCTGCTGCTACCTGAATGTTTTGATTTAAACAGAAAATAAACGAGTTACCTTCGCCCTTATTTCAACTTATGCACGCTCCTGTAAATAAAGACCATGTTAACACATAGCTATGATTATGGATAAAGTCAACATCACTGAGACAAATGTCAAATGTTCGATATTGGGCTATATAAATAAAATGTGATTAATTGATTGACCGAATATAAATAAGGGCTACAACTAAAAACTATTTTTTAATCAATAAATCTTTTGATAATTTGTTCAGTTCATCGTTGGGTCAGTAAAATGTCAGCAAAACAAGATGACTCAGTGTCTCAAAGGCGTAAGAAAAGCAGGAAATGTACATATTTGAGGCTGAAAGCAGCATTTTCAGAGAATGTCTTTCTTACTCTTGCATGAAATATTAAGTTTCATTATCATAGGATCGTGCAAATAAAGATTGATATGAAGCAGAACGATGGATATTTTAAACGGAGCCCTACAGAAGCTCACTGTGAGGGAGAAACTTCAGATCTGATGAGAGCTGGGCGGCTGTGAGCAGGGTCAACTCACTGTGCAGTGGATTAAGGTTTACAGTTATTCCAGATAATGATTGACAGGACTGCTATTCAATGTGACCTCTGATCCCCTTTTGAAGAACATCATCAAATAATAACAGACCTTTGCACTTTAGAACGATCTCACACAACACATCCTTGCTCATGGCTGACAAGACTGTAAAACCAATGCTTTGTCCAAGTCCAGATACTGCCCTTAGTACACTGCATGTTGTACTAACAACGATAGCTAGCAACGATAGCTAGAGACTAGGGCTTTTTTTTAGGACGATATTAAGTAGGCAAATGAACTCAAACACGTCATGTTACAATTATTTTTGCTGCTTGCTACAAAAGGAAAACTCACGCTCTCATGTCAGGGGCACTTGAGTGAGTGACATGCCGGCTCTGCATGCACAGCTAACCACCAATCACAATCATTCTTGATCAGATCACAGCAGGATAACCGAGCTAGCTCAGCTTGTTGCTCTGATAACTGCGTAACTTCCGTGATGCAGCTAAGATGGCGATCGTTGAGTGAGAATCGTCCAGCATTGGACACTCTATGATGAGAGCACTCATCGCGCAATGCCCTCAAAACAGCACATGTAATATGCTAGAAAGATTAAACCTAACTATTAGAATGAAGTTTTTGTTCAATAAACACTCACTCGAATTACATGTTGTATTTTCTTGTACAGAAAATAAAACACAAATATTCCATCCAAAGGTATCTTGTTGTTGAAGGAAGACAGTTGTTATATATTGCACTTACCGAGCATTCTTTTGTTGTAGAGACCCACCAGGAGCACAGCCAACGGGACCAGGAGTGGGAACAACAGAGTGTTCTTACCACTCCAACAACGATGGGTCCTGAACCGCTAGGAAGTGTATGATCTAAAATATAAAAAAATAATACACTAGTTTTACATCTTCAAAATCATTCCTATTCCTTATATCAAATGTAATAATCTTTCTGTTAATACTAGGCAATTTGGCTGTGGTTAGTAACGTTGGCTTGTAAGGTGTTTCTAGGTCTCCCTCACTAATTTGACTCAAAGGTTATTTCGGTCGTAGTCGATAAAGAATGAATCATTTGATCTTCCTCGAGATAATCAGATCTGTCAAATCAATTAGTCAACAATTATTAGTATTTTTAGTTGAGAAAAGCCTTACTAATTTCAATCATTTGTCCCTTGCCAGCCTCTGCAATTAACATGTAAACAGCAAGAAATGCTAAAGCCCCTGTCACACTGTCCTGAAATTGACACCCGATGGACACACGATAAAGGAAATGTTCAAATTCGGCTCTGATCGTAACAACATCGGGCCATTCGTGAGGGCATCTTAAGCCATCGTATGACCGCCGGTGGAGTTTCTCAGGCTCCGGCAGCAACTTCGTGAGCAGCAACTTCGTAAGTTACGAATGTAAACGTTCAGTTATTTTGTATTGTGTTAATGCAAAAGGGAAACATTCAAGCAGTGTTTTTCTGCATTGTAGAAGTTTGAACTCAGCTGCTCTTATGTTTAGTCAATAAAAAAACGTTTAGCCAAATGAAGGCCCCCATTGATGCCACAATTAGTGACCCCACAGCCATCATAGCATAACATCATGCAGTCTATTATATCAAGCCTTTAATAGAGGCTTAACATTGTAATTTGTGTCGTTTTTTTAAATCTTTTTATCATGGATTCGTTCTTCTCGGTTTCTTGCACACTAAATGAATGTCATAATCATTGGCACATCGCACAACTTCAAACAAAAAATCCCTAGAATTGAGAATACAAAGAATAATTGAATACAAAAAAACAAAACAGTGGCATTTGTAGCTTGAAAATGTTTCATATTTAATGTAGTGGTGATTATTGGGACTGAACTTGGTTAACTGTCTCCTCTGCTGCAGAGTTAAGAAGGTTGAAATATTGAACATTTTTGGGTGAAAACTGTTTTGATTTTGCTCCACAGTCAGATCCCAGGGACATGATGTGTGACAGAAAGGGCCTGGAGGCGGTCAGCTGAAGTTTCCTGCGTAACAAAACCCCTCTTTTCCAACTCAAAATCAATGATAACATGCATGACTTTCCCACATCCCAAATTCACTCATTCACTTCTGTTCTGCTCTGGTGCAGCACAGTGCTTTAATTTAGTCTCAACTCCCCCTTTATGAAGGTTGCTGTATAAATACAGTTTTCTTACAATAGTCGATTGTCTAAAACATATCAAATGTATTTACAAGATCGGACACACATCTGTGGTACTTTTCCATCAGCCGGTAAGTTTTGCTGTTTATCAGATGACGTCGTTTTTCAAAATGTTTATAAAAGCATCTCAGTGTCTCTGAGGTAAAGACATCTGTCCATAAAACCATTTCAATTATCAATCATCGTGAGTTACTTAGAGGGCAATGCCCTCAGTTTCATATCAGTATGTGTCTCTGCTTTAAAGAGTCCTCTCCTGCTGATGTCCAGGTGTATATCAGTATGTAGTGTCTCTACTTTAAAGAGTCCTCTCCTGCTGATGTTCAGGTGTATATCAGTATGTAGTGCCTCTACTTTAAAGAGTCCTCTCCTGCTGATGTTCAGGTGTATATCAGTATGTAGTGTCTCTACTTTAAAGAGTCCTCTCCTGCTGATGTTCAGGTGTATATCAGTATGTAGTGTCTCTACTTTAAAGAGTCCTCTCCTGCTGATGTTCAGGTGTATATCAGTATGTAGTGTCTCTACTTTAAAGAGTCCTCTCCTGCTGATGTTCAGGTGTATATCAGTATTTAGTGTCTCTACTTTAAAGAGTCCTCTCCTGCTAATGTTCAGGTGTATATCAGTATGTAGTGTCTTTACTTTAAAGAGTCCTCTCCTGCTGATGTTCAGGTGTATATCAGTATGTAGTGTCTCTACTTTAAAGAGTCCTCTCCTGCTGATGTTCAGGTGTATATCAGTATGTAGTGTCTCTACTTTAAAGAGTCCTCTCCTGCTGATGTTCAGGTTTATATCAGTATGTAGTGTCTCTACTTTAAAGAGTCCTCTCCTGCTGATGTTCAGGTGTATATCAGTATGTATTGTCTCTACTTTAAAGAGTCCTCTCCTGCTGATGTTCAGGTGTATATCAGTATGTAGTGTCTCTACTTTAAAGAGTCCTCTCCTGCGGATGTTCAGGTGTATATCAGTATGTAGTGTCTCTACTTTAAAGAGTCCTCTCCTGCTGATGTTCAGGTGTATATCAGTATATAGTGTCTCTACTTTAAAGAGTCCTCTCCTGCTGATGTTCAGGTGTATATCAGTATGTAGTGTCTCTACTTTAAAGAGTCCTCTCTTGCTGATGTTCAGGTGTATATCAGTATGTAGTGTCTCTA
Source organism: Trematomus bernacchii (assembly GCF_902827165.1). Lineage (NCBI taxonomy): Eukaryota > Metazoa > Chordata > Actinopteri > Perciformes > Nototheniidae > Trematomus > Trematomus bernacchii. Next base: position 153,709 of record NW_022987791.1, on the reverse strand, counting down.
CTTTAAAGAGTCCTCTCTTGCTGATGTTCAGGTGTATATCAGTATGTAGTGTCTCTACTTTAAAGAGTCCTCTCCTGCTGATGTTCAGGTGTATATCAGTATTTAGTGTCTCTACTTTAAAGAGTCCTCTCCTGCTAATGTTCAGGTGTATATCAGTATGTAGTGTCTTTACTTTAAAGAGTCCTCTCCTGCTGATGTTCAGGTGTATATCAGTATGTAGTGTCTCTACTTTAAAGAGTCCTCTCCTGCTGATGTTCAGGTGTATATCAGTATGTAGTGTCTCTACTTTAAAGAGTCCTCTCCTGCTGATGTTCAGGTTTATATCAGTATGTAGTGTCTCTACTTTAAAGAGTCCTCTCCTGCTGATGTTCAGGTGTATATCAGTATGTATTGTCTCTACTTTAAAGAGTCCTCTCCTGCTGATGTTCAGGTGTATATCAGTATGTAGTGTCTCTACTTTAAAGAGTCCTCTCCTGCGGATGTTCAGGTGTATATCAGTATGTAGTGTCTCTACTTTAAAGAGTCCTCTCCTGCTGATGTTCAGGTGTATATCAGTATATAGTGTCTCTACTTTAAAGAGTCCTCTCCTGCTGATGTTCAGGTGTATATCAGTATGTAGTGTCTCTACTTTAAAGAGTCCTCTCTTGCTGATGTTCAGGTGTATATCAGTATGTAGTGTCTCTACTTTAAAGAGTCCTCTCTTGCTGATGTTCAGGTGTATATCAGTATGTAGTTACCGCCCGCAGTGGACATCCCCTGTAAAGGTTCGGATGTCTTACACAAACATTTACCGGTCACCTTGTCGCAGACAATCTGCTCGACAAAATATGTTTGTCTTTTTTGTTTGCCTGCGATGATGGTTCTTCAGGACTGCTTCTTAAGCTCTAATCAAACTCTCACAGACTTTTCCGGTGATTCTAAAGTAGATGACAATGTATGTGTCTCGATTAAGAGGAAAAGATGCCTGTTTTTTTTGTTGTTATTACTGTCAGGAAATGTTCAACCTAACCCTGGTCCGCCCAGTAGTAGTAGTCAGATCGCTACTCCTGCTGATTTTAAAGCTAGATCTGGGTTGGGTTTCATCCACTTGAATGTGCGCAGTCTGTTAGGTAAACTAGATTTTGTCCGCATTTGGGCGAGCTCGACTGACGCTGACGTCATTGTGTTATCAGAAACATGGCTAAATAAAACTATTTTGGCCTCTGACATATCCTTAAATGGTTATAATGTGTATCGTACCGACCGGCCTAATAAAGGTGGTGGAGTTGCCATTTATGTTAAGAATAAGTACAGTGTAACCACATTGATCTCCAAATCTGTCAGTAAGCAATTCGAATTTTTAGCCTTAAATATAGAAGTGGCAAAGGGGCAACAAGTCATGGTGGTGGGCTGTTACAGACCCCCCTCAGCTGTCAAGGACTCCTTGTCTTCACTAGCAAAACTTTTATCACAACTAGACTACAAGGAAATAGTGCTACTTGGATATTTTAACTGGGACTGGTTAACTGCAGTATCAGAGGATTTTAAAAACCTTTGTATCTCTCTGAATGTTACTCAGATTGTTGACAGTCCTACTCGCCCTAACATTAAGTCCCCTAATAAATCCTCCCTAATTGATCTCATTTTAACTAATGTTCCCTATAAATACCCATCTGTGGGAGTATTTGCAAATTATGTGAGTGACCACTGTGCTGTAGCCACAATTAGGGACACTAAGGTCCAAAAGGTTAAACCCCGTATTATTATTAAGAGACACATAAAACATTTTGTGGAGCAGGGTTTTGTTCATGATCTGTTTGGCTTTGATTGGGGAAAAATCGATCTGTGTGCTGATGTAGAAACTGCATGGTCTTATTTTTATCTTGGTTTTATGAAAGTTATAGATAAACATGCACCCCTGCGTACATTTAGAGTAAAGGGACGAGACAATCCTTGGTTTTCTGCTGAACTGTCCAGTCTCCTACATGAGAGAAACAAGGCCTGGGCAAAGGCTAGGAAATCAGGCTCAGAGGTAGAATGGCTGCGTTTTAGGCAGCTAAGAAATAGCTTCACTTCACATATCAAAAGTGCTAAGTCTAAGTACTATCTGTCAGTTACTACAGAAAACCTAAATAATCCTAGAACATTTTGGAAAGCCATAAAATCGTTATCCACCGGTGAGATCCGAAATGAGCTACCTCCGTGCCTTACCACAGCATCTGGCTCTATATCGGACAGGGCCACCATGTTACATTGTTTTGATGAGCATTTTGTGTCCTGTGGCTCTCTGTTTGATTCTGTGACTAATTCTGCTACTGTCAACACCACAGTCTGTGACTCTGAACAATGTGGTCTGGAAAACCCTTTCAGTTTTACTCCTTTTACTGTAAATGTTGTTCATGAAGCTTTATCTAAGTTAGATCCTAAGAAACCCGCTGGCCCGGACAACGTGGAACCTTTCTTTTTAAAGATAGCTGCAGATTTTATTGCTCCACCTCTCACTTCTCTTTTTAACCTCTCCCTCAGCACAAACACAATTCCTAAAGTATGGAAGTCAGCTTATGTCCTGCCACTACTAAAAGGAGGGGAGGCAACTGTTTTAAATAACTATAGGCCAATCTCGAAATTGTCAGTTCTGGCTAAGGTTCTTGAACGCCTAGTGAGTGAGCAGGTAAAGGAGTTTTTATGTAACAATGACATCCTGTCTAAACATCAGTCAGGCTTCAGAAAGCAACATAGCACCATCACTGCCACAATGAAAGTGGTGAATGATGTGACGAGTATTTTAGATAAAAAGCAGAGTTGTGCAGCTCTATTTATTGATCTTTCCAAAGCGTTTGATACCGTCGATCATCACATCTTAAAGCAGAGGCTACTCAGTATTGGCATATCCAGCCATGCAGTGGGGTGGTTTGTGAACTACCTCTCTGAAAGGTCCCAATGTGTTCACTTTGATGGGCTGTCTTCTGAGTGGTTGAACATTGCTAATGGTGTTCCTCAAGGTTCTGTTTTAGGTCCACTTTTATTCTCCATCTACATCAATAGCTTAGGTGAAAATGTGGATGAAGCTACTTTGCATTTTTATGCGGATGACACCGTGATGTACTGTGCATGTCCCTCCATTAAGGAGGCGGTTGTTAAATTACAGGCTGTTTTTAACATTATTCAGACTCAGCTCTCTGAACTAAAGCTTCTTTTAAATGTTGAGAAAACCAAAGTAATGCTCTTTTCTAAAGCTAAAAAGACTCCAGAGACTGCTTTGGATATTGTGACTATGCAAGGACAAGTACTCCAAGTGGTTAGCTATTATAAATACCTTGGTATCTGGCTTGATGATTGTCTTACTTTTAAACTTCAGGTCACTAATCTGCTTAAAAAGCTGAGGGTTAGATTAGGTTTCTTTTTCAGAAACAAGTCCTGTTTCTCTTTTGAAGCCAGGAAAAGGCTCTGTGACCTTTTGACCTGTGCTGGACTATGGTGATTTGTTGTATATGAATGCACCTGCCCATTGCCTGGAAAGGTTAGATGCCGCCTATCACAGTGCTCTGAGATTTGTTACTAACTGTAAAGTACTTACTCATCACTGTACCCTGTATGCCAAGGCAGGTCTGCCTTCACTTACTGGTCGGAGGCTCAGTCATTGGTACATGTTCATCTACAAAGCCATGCTGGGTAAACTACCTTCTTATATCTGCTCTTTGATCTCACGGACAGTGGCAAGTAGCTATTGCCTGAGATCACAGGATGTGTTTTTATTACATGTGCCAAGTGCTAGGACTGTTTTAGGTGCTAAAGCTTTTATGTGCGCTGCTCCTCTGGCTTGGAACACCATGCAAAAAATATTGAAACTGAGCATTTTGATTCCCTTGCATCGTTTTAAAGCACGGCTGGATGAAATATTATTGGATACCTGTAAATGTAAATAGGTTGCTAATGTATACCCCTGTAATTATGTTGTGATGTCCTTTTGTTTTCTGTTTGTTTTTATATGTGTAACTAAATGTGCCGCAGGTCTCCCTTGTAAAAGAGATCGTTGATCTCAATGGGATTTTTTAACCTGGATAAATAAAGGCTACAAACAAACAAACAGTGTCTCTACTTTAAAGAGTCCTCTCCTGCTGATGTTCAGGTGTATGTAGTGTCTCTACTGGGACATGTCTCCATGCTTTAATGTTCAAAAAGCTCTTTATTTTTCTCATACTGCCTGTGCTGCAGCACCTCTGTTCACCCTCTGTCTGAAACCAGAGCCCAGTCTGCTCTGATTGGTTAGCTGGAATTTTGGTGGGTTTCCTATTGACTTTTTTAACTTTATTAAATCAATGGGAAATACAAATGTAACCAAACTGTGTAGAAAAATAGAAGTAAAGGAATAAGCCTTGGCCCTTCATTTTTATTAATTTTATATTTGTAATATATTGTCAGTTTGTGTCTTTAGTATGCTGCTATTAAATACCTGAAACTAACTTAAAATAATGCTGATGACGTCAGAAGGAGGAGAGACTTTGGACCAATCAGATGGCGCAGCGCTGCTCATCATGTCCTCTGTTGATACAGCGGAGAGAAGGTGGTCCTCCGCTCTCTGTCTGACTGACTCTAAACGGAGGAGGCGGATTAAAAAAGAGGCTCCCCGGTGCTTTAAAGTGAGTATGTCTCAGAACCTCGTTATAAAGCCTTTTAATTAATCGTTTCTTCTGGCAACCTGTTCCTTAGCTAACGTCAACAAGTGAGCTAATGTGTCAGAGCTAGCAGCCGTTGGTGTCTCTCGGCAGAATAGGAGTTTTCTAACGGCTGTTCACCTGTTCGCTTTAAAACTGCCGTTAGCTCCTGATTTAAACTTAACCTGTCATTAGCATCAGAGCTAACTGCTAGCCTCCTGTCTGCTGCTGGCTGTCATGTGACTCTGATTTGTTTGCCTTGTTTGTTAGTCAAAACACTTTGCATTCCCTCACAGGTGATGGTAGCATCAGGTGCTCATTTTCTTTTAAACCAAATATTATTTACCACATTTTAAAATACTAACCTATAATTATTCTGTGCTGTGTTGGTCATTTTACATGTTTCATATTCATATTCACACTTGTGTGTACTTTACTTGAGTATTTTAATGTGATGTTAGTGTTCTTCTACTCCACTACAGTTCAGAGGTAAATGGTGTACTTTTACTCCACTACATGTATTTAATACTTTTTCTACTTTTACTTGAGTAACATTTTGAATGCAGGACTTTTACTGTAAGAGAGTATTCCTACACTCTGGTACTTTTACTCAAGTACAAGACCTGAGTACTTCTACGTTTACTCAAGTACAAGATCTGAGTACTTCTACTTTTACTAAAGTACAAGATCTGAGTACTTCTACTTTTACTAAAGTACAAGATCTGAGTACTTCTACTTTACTCAAGTACAAGATCTGAGTACTTCTACTTTTACTCAAGTACAACATCTGAGTACTTCTACATTTACTCAAGTACAACATCTGAGTACTTCTACTTTTACTCAAGTACAAGATCTGATTACTTCTACTTTTACTCAAGTACAACATCTGAGTACTTCTACTTTTACTCAAGTACAAGACCTGAGTACTTCTACGTTTACTCAAGTACAAGATCTACTTCTACTTTACTCAAGTACAAGATCTGAGAACTTCTACTTTTGCTCAAGTACAAGATCTACTTCTACTTTTACTCAAGTACAAGATCTGAGTACTTCTACTTTTACTAAAGTACAAGATCTGAGTACTTCTACTTTTACTCAAGTACAACATCTGAGTACTTCTACATTTACTCAAGTACAACATCTGAGTACTTCTACTTTTACTCAAGTACAAGATCTGATTACTTCTATTTTACTCAAGTACAAGATCTGAGTACTTCTACTTTTACTCAAGTACAAGACCTGAGTACTTCTACGTTTACTCAAGTACAAGATCTACTTCTACTTTACTCAAGTACAAGATCTGAGAACTTCTACTTTTGCTCAAGTACAAGATCTACTTCTACTTTACTCAAGTACAAGATCTGAGTACTTCTACTTTTACTAAAGTACAAGATCTGAGTACTTCTACTTTTACTCAAGTACAACATCTGAGTACTTCTACATTTACTCAAGTACAACATCTGAGTACTTCTACTTTTACTCAAGTACAAGACCTGAGTACTTCTACGTTTACTCAAGTACAAGATCTACTTCTACTTTACTCAAGTACAAGATCTGAGAACTTCTACTTTTACTGAAGTACAAGATATGATTACTTCTACTTTTACTCAAATACAAGATCTGAGTACTTCTACTTTTACTCAAGTACAACGTCTGAGTACTTGAACAAGTACAACATACTTTATCTAGTAAACATGCTCTTACAATGAAAATAAATTGAAAATCAGTTCAAAAATGAAAAATAGTTTCATTTTAGTTTTTGATAGATAACCCATGTCTTTATTTTAGTATTTGTCATAAAAACACAAATGATTTTCAGTGTCTAATGTGATGTAGCAGAGAGTATTTGCAAAGATTAATCATATATGTTGTCGGGAATTGAGATCATGACAATTATATGTTTGTTACTTTGCATGTATTTTCCTGATTTCTCCATCAGGTAAATCCATGGACGGTCTCATTGAACACTCTGGACTCTGCTCCTCCACCTGCTGGCTCCTCTAGCAGCCGGATGAGGAAGCCTCTGATTCTGCTTTGTTTTGACCCTAAATGTGTTGTTTCCTGTCAGGATGGAGAGAGGGGAAGATGGCGGTGTCCTCCGGTCTCGCTGCAGATCACCAGAGACGCCCCCCACCTCCCCGGACCCGGACCGATCCTTCAGCTCTTTGGACGGGGACAGGAAACCAGAACAGCAGCAGCAGGGCAACGGAGTCAGCCATGCTACCAGCAACGGTGAGAAACAGATTCAAGTATAAGTAACTTTATTTTCGGTCGGGTAAGTCACTAGCACAAGTCACTTATTCATTTAGATTTTAATATATTCTTTCCATTCATGAATTAGTATTGAATTAAATATTCGGAGAAAAGCTTATATAAGGAAGGGGTGGGTCTGAGCGTCACCGGAAATTGTCTCCAGCACGGAACGGGGAATCGGTACAGTCTCTGACCTCACGTTACATTGATCATTTTTGTTTATTTGTTTGTTTAATTTTATGGAAGAAGTAAATAAATCCACCAAGGAAGGCAAAGGAATCAGCGCCTACAGAGTTTTATTTGGACTGTTTTTAACGTGCGAGTCAAGAAGCGGATCCCTGTTAATGTGGCACAGTTTGAAATATCCTACAAGAATGGGCCACGACAGTAACGTCAAGCTGTCTCCGGCTCTTTTCTGCTGTAACTATGTCCATCTCCCCTCTGTGGGACGAGTAAAGGGATTCTGATTCTGACATTTAAAAACAGAGTTAACCAAAGTGCTGTTCATCAATACATATATAAAAAGCAGCATAAATACATTTAGACAAATCCGATAGGACAAAAAACTAATGTAAAAACACGAGACAATAAAACCTTACTTATAGCCACAGACTGAAAATCTCTCATACACGATGTAATAACAATATAGAACACAAGAACATAGAAAACACAGACTGATCCGTGATCTGCAAAAGCACGGGAGAACAAGTAGGTCTTTAAAGGAGATTTAAAAACAGGCAAAGTGGGATTGGATTGGAGATAAGTGGGCTTTTATTATTAGGGACACCTGGAATTGACAAATAAAAAGCATACAGTACACAGCTGCTTTAAAAACCTCCAGTCAAGAAGGATAGGTGAGTTTACGACGACATTTTTCAATTGCTAATCGTTAAGATCACCGTATGTCTCTGGAGTTAGCACGCAGGCTGATATGACTGAAATGGAAGATGGCACTCTGTCCTTATGAAGCCTGCTCACATGGATTTTACCGTGAGAATAAAAGAGTTCTTGAAGGTTCTCTCTTGAAGGACAGAGGGCTGCCTGATTGGACTAAGACAAGAGAAGACGATATGGACCTTTATTGATCTCTGTAGGGACATTCAGACGTTACAGCAGAACAGAATAAGAGTCCTTACAGTTCAAGTTCTGTTATTTCTTTACTTAATCAGGCCTGTGCTGCACATTTTGAGAGGATCGTATTGCAACTGTTTAATCAACCATTACCTCTCTTTTCTGATCCAGTCAAAATGAGTCACTGAAGCCTTGTGATCAGGTTGTTCCCAATTAGCAACGAGACGTGATCCGAGGCACCGTTAATGTGAGGAGAAGTCCTGATTAATGAACTGATCGTGAGAAATGATTCATTTAAAACAGCTTGTCTTTAGATATTTAGAGTCAAAATCATAGACTATATATATACAAAACTACTTCCACTTAACATGGGGAAACAGTTACAATGAGAACATGTGATTTATTGGCTCAAATGTCACGTTCAGTTTATTGAACTTGCTGTATTGTATGTTGACAGATGGGTGCTGTGTTGCACTCTGTTTATCTTTCTGAAGCGTCAGAGGTGTGTCCCTTCTGGGTTTCAATCAGACACCATTTGACTTCTGCTGTTTCCCAAACTGCTACACATTTACACAATGAATACAATCTGTACTACAACACTCTATAAGCACCGTGTAAAACTGCTCAATCACTAAAGAAATGGGTCTTAATGAACAGATGAATAGTTGTTATGTTCCCCTCAGATAACCTCTCTCTGCTGGTCCTTTATTGTGATATTTGACACGTGTATTGATGTGTGACCGACCGGTCAGCGCTCAGGACTCTGTGAGCGGGCAGCTCTGTTTGCTCTGATCTTCACTTCATTACATACAGATCCCTTCGCTTTAAAGCTCACCTGTTCTGCAAAATCCTCTTCTTCATGTCTCTTCTACATCAACATGTGTCCCCTCTTCTTCATGTCTCTTCTTCATCACCATGTGTCCCCTCTTCTTCATGTCTCTTCTACATCAACATGTGTCCCCTCTTCTTCATGTCTCTTCTACATCAACATGTGTCCCCTCTTCTTCATGTCTCTTCTACATCAACATGTGTCCCCTCTTCTTCATGTCTCTTCTACATCACCATGTGTCCCCTCTTCTTCATGTCTCTTCTTCATCAACATGTGTCCCCTCTTCTTCATGTCTCTTCTACATCAACATGTGTCCCCTCTTCTTCATGTCTCTTCTTCATCAACATGTGTCCCCTCTTCTTCATGTCTCTTCTATATCAACATGTGTCCCCTCTTCTTCATGTCTCTTCTTCATCAACATGTGTCCCCTCTTCTTCATGTCTCTTCTATATCAACATGTGTCCCCTCTTCTTCATGTCTCTTCTACATCACCATGTGTCCCCTCTTCTTCATGTCTCTTCTACATCAACATGTGTCCCCTCTTCTTCATGTCTCTTCTACATCACCATGTGTCCCCTCTTCTTCATGTCTCTTCTACATCAACATGTGTCCCCTCTTCTTCATGTCTCTTCTACATCACCATGTGTCCCCTCTTCTTCATGTCTCTTCTACATCAACATGTGTCCCCTCTTCTTCATGTCTCTTCTACATCAACATGTGTCCCCTCTTCTTCATGTCTCTTCTACATCACCATGTGTCCCCTCTTCTTCATGTCTCTTCTACATCAACATGTGTCCCCTCTTCTTCATGTCTCTTCTACATCACCATGTGTCCCCTCTTCTTCATGTCTCTTCTACATCACCATGTGTCCCCTCTTCTTCATGTCTCTTCTACATCAACATGTGTCCCCTCTTCTTCATGTCTCTTCTACATCACCATGTGTCCCCTCTTCTTCATGTCTCTTCTACATCAACATGTGTCCCCTCTTCTTCATGTCTCTTCTACATCAACATGTGTCCCCTCTTCTTCATGTCTCTTCTACATCACCATGTGTCCCCTCTTCTTCATGTCTCTTCTACATCAACATGTGTCCCCTCTTCTTCATGTCTCTTCTACATCAACATGTGTCCCCTCTTCTTCATGTCTCTTCTACATCAACATGTGTCCCCTCTTCTTCATGTCTCTTCTACATCAACATGTGTCCCCTCTTCTTCATGTCTCTTCTACATCACCATGTGTCCCCTCTTCTTCATGTCTCTTCTACATCAACATGTGTCCCCTCTTCTTCATGTCTCTTCTACATCAACATGTGTCCCCTCTTCTTCATGTCTCTTCTACATCAACATGTGTCCCCTCTTCTTCATGTCTCTTCTACATCAACATGTGTCCCCTCTTCTTCATGTCTCTTCTACATCAACATGTGTCCCCTCTGTGGAAAGAGACTCTGAAAGTTTCAGGAACAAAGATTATGTTAGGTATGTTTTATAGTATAAATATGCCTTATACTTATAAGTATGGTCCTACACTATATTATTCAAATATAGCATGATAGGTCCACTTTAATGGCCATTATTTGGCCTGTGCTCAAGGGAAACTCATGTAAAATCCTGTCTCTTGAAATCTCTCAAAATGAAATCTGTAGCTATGTTCCTTCTCACATTTAACTCAAAAATATTCCACAGAATCCGTCAAGTATTTGCAGACTATGAGTGATACCTGCTTCTCCTCTGCTGTGTTCCTCAGCACCTGAAGAGCGACCTGATGCATCAGCTGGACGGCCACGTGAACGACTTCATGGACAGTCTGATGGAGGAGTCGTCCAGCCTGGAGTCTGCTCCTCTCCCCGCCTCCTTCTCCCGCCCGCTGTCCGACAAGGAGAGGAGCAAACTCAGGTGCCTTTGCTCTCCTTCCTCCCTGTCAAAGTCTTATTTGAGGTTGCAATAGAGCGGTGCAGTGATGACGTGTTTTTGTAGGTCGACCCTGAAAGAAGCTGCTGGTTCCCTCGACAAAAAAGCAACGGGATTTCTCCAGAGGATTTTGGAATATTGTAAAAAATAAGATCTGTGGAAAACGAACCCGTTTGATAAATGCACGTTTTGTTCAGCCGGATAATCTCCACATGTCTACCCTACTTTTATAATGTTCGAATCATCAAAATAATGTCCAGAAGCAAAATGCTAACGTGATGCTATAAAGGAACTACAGCCGAGTCCAGCAGCACGACTTCAACGTCACGCCAACTTAAGATCCATATTCAAACACACAGATTCTAAATGGAACGAGTTGAAGCGTTTGTTTGAACAGTTTGCAGGAGGCAGGTACTTGCTTTCAAGCAGAACAGGGCAAACTAACTTAGAGGAGTGTTTACGTGTTCGGCGTAATGACGTACAACGACCTCCACGACTTCTGTAGTCCTATTCAGCCACTTGGTAACAACCATCGTTTTTCAGACACGTCAACTCTTCAGAAATCACCAGTGGGGTCACTGCTGATGGATTTAATGTCGTAGAACAAAACGTGATCCGTCTCTTCAATGTGTCTCAACCACAGACCTTATTTCCAGATATTTTCCTAAATCCCATTGACTCTGAGACGAGGGAACCGTAAGTGGTCAAATGCTAACTCACTTCCGGGTTTTAGGACTCGTCACTGCACCACTCTATAGATGTGTGTAAAGACGATCTGTTCCTGTTTCTCTCTTGGTCGCACACACCTTTTCTCCGTCTGAAGTATATCTACTGTGTGTTTCCCTTCAGGTATTTCCGGCCTCCTCACGGTGAGGGGAAGCAGTTCGTCAGTCGCCGGTCCCTCTTAGAGTAAGTTAAGGTTGTGATCTGAGATAAATATATATATATTTATATATAATGGAGACAGAGGAGTAGAAGCACTGTTGGGTCTTTGTGGTGATCAGCTTCAGGCGCTTTCACTACTTCTTTAATCTTGTGAAAGGCTCATTGCAAGGAGGAATGTGCTCCCATTCAACAACAACTTAAAATACATGAACAGTTAGGGACAATAAGGTGGATGAACACAAGATTATAGCAGGTTTAACAAAGCTAAACACAAAACTGGCAATGAATAAACCATCAGTAAGTATATGACAGTGTTAGATTGTTCCAAAATGATCTATTTCACAGACTCAAATTAAGTACCATAGCATCTTCAGAATATCCACTTCAGAAACGATCCTTTAAGGTTTGTGCAAGTTTGAATTCGCCTTTACCACATGTGGTAACTTTGCAACTAACACAGGTCTGAATCAGAATCAGAAACCCTTTATAGAGAGGCGAAGTCCCGCCCATCTACTTCCGACTCATGGGACCTTATTTCGGAAAAAGTATGTATTGAAGTCAATGGAGAGAGAAAGATTATCTTTCGATCCTGTTTGAATTGTGCCACGAATTACATATATGATGTTTGTCAATTTAAATAATAATTTCCATGTCAAAAAAGTCACAGTTTGTGGTAAAACTGTTGAAATATAAGACTATGAAAAATAGGCAACTAGAAAGACTACAAATCCCAGAGTCCCGGTCCCGCATGCTGGCTCTTAGGAACCGACTAACTCCCCTTGTGTGTATGTACAGCTCTCAACATGCCCAGACTTGGAGTGATTTTCACCTCTTTTAATACTTTCCGCCTCATTCTGAAAGAAAGAAGTGAAATGTGCCAACGTGACGGCCGTCTGGGTGTGTGGTGCGAGACGGGAGATGGAGTTCATTGAGCGGTTTCACACAAAACAAGTGTTACTTCACACATTTTTATTTTTTTTACTTGTAAAATGATCTTTTAAATTGACAAACATCATATGTGTAATTCGTGGCACAATTCAAACGGGATCGAAAGATAATCTTTCTCTCTCCATTGACTTCAATGCATACTTTTTCTGAAATAAGGTCCCATGGAGGTCTCCGGAGAGGGAGGGACTTCGCCTCTCTATTAGTCCCACAGCTGTACATCGTTATAGCAAAATATTTTGAATTGTCGAGTTGCAAAGATATCACAGCCTTCAAATCGTATTCTAGATACTTAACACATTGTTTGTTTGGTACAGATCCTCTTAAAGAAGTGTAACTTTGTTTATTGGGTTTTTTTTCAACAGCATTCAGTTATTCTATCGGAGCATGTATCAAAAGTAGGTGAACACATCTTCCCTTTATAGAAACATAGGTAGAGTAACAATGTAAATACTGCTTAATGAGTAGTAGGTGTTGTTGTTGTGGACCCTGAAGGCAGCATCTCAAGGGTTCCCTCATGTTCTCAGTGGATCTGCTTCTGATCACATGCTTCTGTTTGTCCTCAGCCAGCTGTTTGAGGTGAACCACATCAGGACCATCTACCACATGTTCATCGCTCTGCTCATCCTCTTCATCCTCAGCACGCTGCTGGTGGATTTCATAGATGAAGGCAGGTAAAGGAGAAGTCTGCTGTGTGTAATGTCGTGTCAAATGATCAGATAATCATTTAAAACATAAAGTCTTGTTCTCTGATTGCCTTTTACTCGGTTACATTGTTTGTCTTGTTTGAGTTTAACAGAGACAGATGTTTAGGATTCACATCTCAGGAGGTAAAGGAAGTAAAAGGTGGATTTGCAAATGGTTAAGGACGAGGGGGTTTGATGGGTTGATGTGATGCAGAGAGTCATTCAAAGTGCGTTACAGAAATGAAAGACATTAAGAAAATGGCATCCCCCCCCCCCCCCCTCCCCCTCTGCCTCAGACTGGTGCTGCACTTTGAGCTGCTGGTGTATGCGTTCGGACAGCTCCCCCTGGTGGTGTGCACGTGGATCTGCATGTTCCTGTCGGTTCTGCTGGTTCCCTACAGTCTGTTCCACCTGTGGGCTCAGACCCAGAGGGGGTCTCACCCTCAGTTCTGCAGCTTCCTGTTGGGCTCTGTGTTCCTGCTCTTCCAGGCGCTGGCTGTTGGCTTCCTGCCGACGTTTGTGGTTCTGACCAACAGCTTCCCCCCCGCCTCCTGCTTCATCGTCATCCTGGAGCAGGTGAGACCAGATGTCCGTCTGTCCATCTGCAAACATCTGCTGGGAGAGGGATTGTACTCTGAGGTTTTTAAAAATGTTCTTTGGGAGTTTTTTATAGCTCCCTGACTGATCTGTAATTTGTGATATTGGGCTATATAAATAAAATGTGATTACTTGATTGACTTATCATCGTCTGTATGTAATGTCATCTTATGCTTATGTTCTATTGCAGTTAATTGTGTGCAGTTTAATGTTAAATGGCTAACTAAGCTATTCTTGATTAATTACCTTAAAGGGGACCTATCATGCAAAATGCACTTGTGTACGTCTTTTCTACATGAATATGTGTCCCCGGTGTTCCAGGGAACTCACCAAGTGTCAGAAAACACAACCCTCTCTATTTTCCTCCATACCCAAATCTCTAAAAAAGGGGCTGCAACGGATCTGATAAAAACTGATCCAGATTTGAACACTGTCCTGACGTCAGGACGGAGGCGCTACGGCTATTGGGCCAACTCCACCAATCAGGAGGAGACAGCCACGGCCATTGCCGTTCGAAAGCGCTGGAGACGCTGTAGTACATATGCCAGGCCTGTAGATGGTGCTGTTCTCACTGAATCTGCCCTTGCAGAGCAGAGCTAAAAAAAGTGCAAATTGCGAAATGAGGCATGGCTAAAATGCATGATCTGTTTGGTATTTTGAAAACAGAAACGTATAAATATACCTTATATCGGTATGGCCCTACAATATATCATTTAAATATAGCATGATAGGTCCACTTTAATATGTACGTTATGCTTATATTCACTAGGATTGTATATTAAAGTATTTTTAGTATAATATTACTACTGATGTCATGTTAGAAACATAGCTGTTATTGCTCACTTGATCTAAAAGCACTAAAAGTATGATAAATAAATGATAAATACGCATGTCAAAAGGCTTAAAAATGGTTATTTAGTTCAGTATAAAAAGTATGTTTACAGCGTCTTCGTCAGTTTCTATTTTCACCTATTTTATCCAATCAACCTGTGGAGAAGCTGACGACTGTATTTAGATTCTTTGGTGAAGAGAAGGTGTTTAGCCGAGATATTCAGTGCGCATATCAAGAGCAGCTTTTTATTAGTCCCAAAGCGAGGAGATTTTCAATGTTCTTCCAGCAGCAACGAGGTCGATGCATGAGCAACAGGGACTACAGGATTCCTTCATTATTAACTTAAAGAAAGGCAAGATATCATAAATACATGATCAGTCTGTAACAGCAGCTCTGTTCTATTATTTGTGTAACTGCAGGTGCGTCTGATGATGAAAGCCCACTCCTTCGTCAGAGAGAACGTCCCACGAGTCCTGAGCTGGGCTAAAGAAAAAAACAGTACGTCACCTTTCAGAGACAGCTGTGTGTCCTTTAGAGTTTCCTAAAAACACTTAAAAGGCATTACATTGAATAATATTACAAATGACAATGTCTTAATTCAACGTAACAAGAGTGGTCAGAATTACAAGGGGAGGTCATTTGGTTCTGTATTCTTTATTTTCCCAATTCCCTTTCACATAAACGTCTTGCAGATCTGGATAGCAGGAACAAATTGTACTTGAAATAAAGGGAACTGGGCCTGGAAAGTCCTTGAATAAAATGTTTAAGAAGGTGTGGGAACGTTGATGTGGTCTTTGACATCCTTACATTTGAAAAAGTACATAATGTCTGGTCTCTCCTCTATAGGCCCCGGCCCTGTGGTGCCTCAGGTCTCTCAGTATCTCTACTTCCTGTTTGCACCCACTCTCATCTACAGAGACAAGTACCCCAGGTAACACTATTCATATTAAATATCTCTCACAGCAGATCATGTGTTTGATCAAACCTTATTTCTCTCTTAACGCAGGAACCCGGTGATCAGGTGGAGCTACGTGGCCTCAAAGCTCCTTCAGGTACCGCTTTCATATTTTAAAGTTAATAATAATAATACAAAATTATATTTTATAAATAGCGCTTCTCATGAACTCAAAGAGGCTTTACATCAGGGGTGTCAAACTCAAGGCCTGTGGACCAAATCCGGCACGCAACCTCATTTGATGTGGCCCCGCAAGAGCTTGCAAAGAATATAATACGTTTATTATACGGTTACGTGCCGCTTTACAGAAGCACGTTGCCCATAAACTACATATCCCACGATGCATCTTGTTTTGTGGCATGCGCACTGAAGAGACATGCAATTATTTGCCGTAGACTTCTGCTTTCAGACGTAGTTAATTATGAAGTTATTATTACCCAATCTGATAATAATCCAATGCAGAGGCAATCATGTTATATAATACATTATTTTATATATATTAAATATATGTATATTTTATATAGTCTTAAAGTTACAACCAGCCCTTTGAGTGCAACCTTAATGCTGATGTGGCCCGCGATGAAATTGAGTTTGACACCCCTGCTTTACAGTGTAAGGGAGGGTGGACAAACAAAGACAGGCAACAGG